>NC_044976.1:25312507-25417488 GCF_008728515.1 Papio anubis
GCCTTTTTTTTTTTTTTTTTTTTTTTTTGAGACGGAGTCTTGCTCTGTTGCCCAGGCTGGAGCCCAATGGCACGATCTTGGCTCACTGCAACCTCCGCCTCCCGGGTTCAAGCGATTCTCCTGCCTCAGCCTACCGAGTAGTTAGGATTACAGGCGCCCACCACCACGACCGGCTAATTTTTTCGTATTTTTAGTAGAGATGGTGTTTCGCCACGTTGGTCAGGCTGGTCTTGAACTCCTGACTTCAGGTGATCCGCCCGCCTCGACCTCCCAAAGTGCTGGGATTACAGGAAACTGTAATCTGTTTCCCCCTCTTTAAAAGGTGTAGGAACACCCGCTGGGAGGAGTAAACACGAGCCGGGGCAGGGAAGGAACTCTGCACACCGTGGGGTCTGGGACTCCTCTGTGATGCCACCAAGGTTTGCAGGCTCAGCGGCAGCGCTGAGGTATTTGTTCTGCGAATAAAGGACCCTACCTATGGTGGAATCAGCCCAGCCAGATCTCCGTCCCACCCGGACGGCAGTCGCCCCTCAGCGTTAACCCTTCCGCTGCCCCAGTGAGGTGGGAGAAGGGGGTCCTGGAGAGCCCTGTGGCCCAAGAGAGACCAGGCAGAACTGATTCGGCCAAGGGCAGCATGAGGTGTGGGAGGAGCACTGCACAAGGAGTCAAGCCTCCCGCGTTCTAGCCCAGGCTCTCTTCGCACAGAGGCCTTAGGTAAGACCCTCCCCCGGATGGAGACCGGATTCCATGATTTTCTAAACACCAGCTACCAGAGCTTATGACTCTGAGGGGCCTAACCAGGGAAGATGAGGCTCCCTTTGCACCCAAAATTTGGGGAGAGGCGAAAGAGAACTGGAAGCCCTAGCGGGCAGAATCCGACGAAGGGCAGGACCTGAACGGTTTCAGCAATGTCCTGAATGCGCAGCGGTGGGGACGGATTCAGGGCGTGCCCGTCTCTGATTGGCTGTGCCGTCCGTCGCTCCGCCTCGTATTCTATAAGATGCGCAGGCGGAGGGCGCGGCGCTGGGGGTGAGGGCTGTGGCAGTGTCTCGCTCTTCACGTTCCCGGTGTTCATCCTCCCTGCGCACCTACAGCCGCAGACCGCCGGGGGGCGGGGGATGCCGGGCTGCCGCATCAGCGCCTGCGGCCCGGGGGCCCAGGAAGGGACGGCAGAGCCGGGGTCGCCGCCGCCGCCCCGGGAGCCCATGCCGTTCTCTCAGCCCCCGCCCCCAACTCCGACCTTGACCTCTACCCCGACCCCGGGTCAGTCCCCGCCGCTGCCGGACGCAGCCGGGGCTTCGGCAGGCGCGGCCGAAGGCCAGGAGCTGCAGCGCTGGCGCCAGGGCGCTAGCGGGGTCGCGGGGCTCGCCGGCCCCGGAGGGGGCTCTGGCGCGGCGGCGGGGACAGGGGGCCGCGCGCTGGAGCTGGCCGAAGCACGGCGGCGGCTGCTGGAGGTGGAGGGCCGCCGGCGCCTGGTGTCGGAGCTGGAGAGCCGCGTGCTACAGCTGCACCGCGTTTTTTTGGCCGCTGAGCTGCGCCTGGCGCACCGCGCGGAGAGCCTGAGCCGCCTGAGCGGCGGCGTGGCGCAGGCCGAGCTCTACCTGGCGGCTCACGGGTCGCGCCTCAAGAAGGGCCAGCGCCGGGGCCGTCGCGGCCGCCCCCCAGCGCTGCTGGCCTCGGCGCTGGGCCTGGGCGGCTGCGTGCCCTGGGGCGCCGGGCGACTGCGGCGCGGCCACGGCCCCGAGCCCGACTCGCCCTTCCGCCGCAGCCCGCCCCGCGGCCCCGCCTCCCCCCAGCACTGACCTCCACGCCTGGACCCCTGGCCGCCCCGACAAGCTTCGCCGAGGTGCCGACCGACCGACTGATCGCGGACGCCGGCTGCATGGACTACGGATCCGCAGGAAGAGACAGTGGGGGGCCAGGGGCCCAGTAGAGGAGGCTGAGGTGCGGTCTTAGCGGCTGGTGCGTTCGAGGGTCAGGGCGTGTGGGGGGCTGGTCCAGGGCCGCGGAACTCCCTTCCCTGGAGCTTCTGGCGTCTGCTGGGTCCTTAGTAAAGCTGCCACGTTCTGTTCCCGCCTCTCCCCGACCATCTGGGGAGTGAGAGGTGGTAGCACCAAGTCTCCAATTGTAAGAGTTGGACTCTTGACGGGGCTCGATCCCAGGAACGGGTTGGCGGCAAACTTTTACCATTTGGAACCTGCGGCACGGATGCAGCGCCCCCAATCCTCACCCTCACTTGCGTGGCCTTTCCCGGGCCCCTCGGAGCTGTGAGCAGTCTTGCCCTTGAGGATGCTGCTTACTGGCCGCCCAGCTCCATGCCTTCGGGAGGACAGAATGAGTCCCCAGGATGGGGTGGGGGCTGGCACAGGGCTGTACCGCTGAATTCCCCTCTAGGCCTGTTTCACCTGTGGGAAGACGGAATCCCAGAGAGGTTTAGGATTTGTTCTCTTCATACTTACGCCCTTCTTCTAGGATACAGCTTTTCTTACGCCGTCATGCAGGTTCGCTAAAATTATGGCCTGACTCAGATAACCAGGACAGGATGTCTAGCACCTCCTCACCCAGGGACCCTTACATAGCAGAACCTAGAGGCTTAACTCCCAAACTGTCACTAAGATGACTTGGCCCGGGTGGAACCAGGTGATACCCTTTAACAGGCCCCAAGGGGGCGGGTATGGCATCATCTTCCAGAAAGGGGGGCCTTAAAGAGCCAGATCTGAGGTGAGATCTGCTTCTCTTCCTGTCCAAATGCCCTTCGGCCTCCCATTTCTCTGTCCCCACTGTGAATGACCTGGCTACTGTATTGCTGCTCACCAGCTGAGTTAATTTCACTCTCACCTGTCAGTCTGCGAAGTGGATCTCTTCGCCTTCCCAGAGGGGCTATGGTGATGTCAATACAGGGCAGAGGTCCTTCTTCTTCCCCCCTAAATCATGGAAAGATCATTTATTTTTTGTTGTTTGTTTTGAGACAGAGTTTCACCCTTGTTGCCCAGGCTGGAGTGCAACGGTGCGATCTTGGCTCACCGTAACCTCCGCCTCCCGGATTCAAGCGATTCTCCTGCCTCAGCCTCCTGAGTAGCTGGGATTACAGGCATGCATCACCACGCCCAGCTCGTTTTGTATTTTTAGTAGAGACCAGATTTCTCCATGTTGGTCAGGCTGGTCTCAAACTCCCCACCTCCGGTGATCTGCCCGCCTCGTCCTCCCAAAGTGTTGGGATTACAGGCGTGAGCCACCGCACCTGGCCGATAATGTATTATTTTAACTCCCAGCTGGAAACAGGCACTGCTTTTGCTGATAGAGCCATGAACTAATTTAAAGTCCTACTTTTGCAGAGTGAAGAGGGGATTTCTCAAGGTCACATGCCAGTGAGGGAAGAACCAAGGTCCCTGGCCTGTGTGTGCACCTCCCACAGTACCCTGGACAGGGGCTAGGGAGAGTTGTCGTCTGGATCCTGTCTGCTCTGTGGCTTAGAACAACTCTGCCCCCTCTCTGGGCCTCTTTCCTCAGTCCTTCCTTGAGTCAGGGCTTGGGAATGAGGTGAAGAGGGGAGGATGCTTCCTCCCACAGGAATCTGGGAGGGTCAGGTGCAGTGCTCTGACAGCTGAGGCTTGGGGCCCTTACCGGCTCCTCCCTCATCAGCCCTTCTCCCTGGATACCAAACTTTTTGACTGGTTTCTCGGCTAACAGCCAGGCTTTCCTGAATGCTTTCTTAGCTGGGGAAGGGGGGTTCAGGAGGGGGTCTCAGAGCCTCTGACAAAGCTAGGGAACCCCAGGGAAGCAGTGAAGGGGGCAGTGCCATCCTCTGGTCTTTCCAGACAGGGACACCTTCCAAAACCACTTGGGTCATTTGGGGTCTAGAGGCTTAGAGAGGACAGGACTTCTTGGAAGGAGCTCAGCTCAGGTGCTGGGCTGCAGCCAGGACCGTTCGTTTTCTGGGTTGCATGGGAGGGGGCACTTGGTCCAGAGGAGCTTTTAGCTAATGGTGTAAAGTGCTCGGTGCCATCACAGTTTTGACTTTCTCCAGGATTTATTTGTAATCAGCTTGTCCCGATTTGGGGGTGGGGTGGGTGAGTAGAGAATTAGAGATGATACTGGCTAGTGTGTGTGTGTGAGGTGGGGGGTAGTAAATGGAGATTGGTCCTGCTGTCACAGGCAGCTCTGCCCCCTCCCTCCACTTCCAGATGTCCCACTGCTCCTCATCAAGCTTCCTGGCCGCGGCACACACATGCAGACTTGAACCCCAGCTCCTAGTTAGTGCTATGTCCATTACCCCATAGCCAACTAACAAAAGGCACCTTCCTACACCTGCCTGACCCTCCAGGGGTCCCTCTAGAAGCTTACCCATCTGGCTTTATTCAGGCCAGGTGCAGTGGCTCATGCCTATAAGCCCAGCACTTTGGGAGGCCAAGGAGGGCCAATCACTTGAGGTCAGGAGTTCAAGACCAGGCTGGCCAACATAGTGAAACCCCATCTCTACTAAAAATAAGAAAAATTAGCCAGGCGTGGTGGCGGGCGCCTGTAATCCCAGCTACTCGGGAGGCTGAGACAGAATTGCTTGAAACCAGGAGGTGGAGGTTGCAGTGAGCCGAGATCGCACCACCACACTCCAGCCTGGGCAACAGAGCAAGACTGTCTCAAAAAAAAAGAAAGCTCACCCATCTGCCTCCATTTTCTTCTTAATCAGCAAATATTGATAGGGGCTCAGAAAGCAGAGCCAAATCACAGGGTCTCTACTTTTAAGGGCTTATGTCTCCTAGCCTTTTCCAGGCAGGCTTTCCTGGCTGTCACTATCCCAGGGGACCCCTTAGGGGCTGAGCAGTTTGTTGGAGGCCAGCTCTATCCCTGGACAGAAGGCTGACTTTCAGAACACTTTCTTGGTGGCCCTCAGCTCTGGGGACAGGACTGAGTACAGGGATCTTGGGGGACCTGTGCATGGAGGACACTGACGGCCACCAGTGAATGTATATCTCAGCAAAGGGAAATGAGGGGAACAGGAGCCTTTCTTCAGGCTGGTGCTTGGGGCTGGGAGACCAGTTCAAGGTTCTAATCTAGGCACCTGCTCCTCAACTGGATAACCATGTGGGCGGTGCCACCAGAGGGCAGTGTGGGGCTGCTTTCTTGAGAGGAAGGAGGCGTGGCCTGGAGCAGGTTCAGTCCTTTATTGTTCCCGCCCCCAGTCATCCCCTTCCCGGGTAGTCCCGGGGCTTCCTAGACATTGGGCTGTAGGGGTCTGGGAGAACGAGCGGGGTAGTCGCGGTCGGCGCAGCCCTAGAGCGGGAGTGTAGTTCTGGGGATAGCCTGGATGGAGTGGGACTGGAGGCCAGAGCTGTGCCTAGGGGCGGGAACCCTCTTTGAAAGGGGAGCAGAGGAAGTTCCTTTGGCTGGGCTGAACCTGGAACCCCGGGGAGAAGACCCATTAAGAAAGACTTCCAGGAAAGACAGGTAGCCCTTGTTGGGGGTCACTATCAGGATAAAAGACCAGAGTCATTTTGTATTCACAGATTTGTTACACTAATTGATCAGAACCCAGGGTCCCGCTGCCAGTGGCGGCCAGGGTTGCCTCTTAGAGATTAGGCTGGAGCCACAGAACATGGCCGAGGTGCTCCAAGCCTGTAGCCGCTCCCCTTCCCTAAGCCTGTCAGCGGGTTCTTTGAGAACAACTCGGGTGCTCAGGCTTCTCAGAGCTGAAGGAGAGGCCTGCTGTGCAGGAGGAGGTATTTGGGAAAACTTGGAGATCCCCAACCTACTTCTTTCCCCATTGGTCCTTGACTGCACCCTGGCCAGGGGCGATGGGGGAAGGGAACCCTTGGTTCTGGAATAATAACCACCTCCTCTATGCCAGGCCCCTGAGCACTTTACACCCATTAATCTGTTCCGGTCTTCCCAACCACTCTGCAAAGTAAGGGTTATTATTCCCATTTCCACAGGTGAAGAAAGGGGGGGTGGGTGACTTGCCCAAAGACATAGGAGCTGTAAGTGGGGGATCCCTTAAACATTAGGCTATATGGTGATTCATTTATCAGGCTAAAGAGGGGTCCATTTAGGGGGATATCTGGGCTCCCACATTCAAGGCTGTGTATAGTGACCCCTGGTCCTTCGGTCTTGGAAGGGACATGAGATGCTGGAGGGGTGGCAGAAGGTGCCCCTCCCAGAGTCTAGGCACACCCCAACCTGGTTGGGCCTTCGGGGGTGAGTCAGGCTGAGTCAACACACCTGGCTTCTGACGGTGGGCCAAGGATGCTCAGGGCTCAAGCCTCCCAAGGGCTTGCTTTGGAGGGCTGCCTCCTCTCGCTGCAGATCTGGGCTGGAATATTTGGTGTCAAGGCAAGCAGAGAGCCTGGGATGGCAGAGGAGGAGGATGACAAGCTTCATGGTGGGGGCAAAAAGGGCTGCCGGTGGAACAAGACAGACCTGAGATTTAGTCCTGGCCTGGAACTCCTCAGCTGAGGGACCCTGAGCAATGCCTTCCCTTTTCTGAGCCAGTTTCTTCTGATTTTTTGTTTTTGTATTTTTTCTTTTTTTTTTTTTTCCAGATCCAGACCTACAAATGTTTTTGTATTTTTGAGGGGACCTAGGGAGTAGAAAACTTGAGTATTACCTGGGTGCGGTGGCTCATGCCTGTAATCCCAGCACTTTGGGAGGCCGAGGCGGGCAGATCACCTGAGGTCAGGAGATCGAGACCAGCCTGACCAATATGATGAAACCACATCTCTACTAAAAATACAAAAATTAGCCGGGAGTGGTGGCATGCACCTATAATCCCAGCTACTCGGGAGGCTGAGACAGGAGAATCACTTGAACCTGTGAGGCGGAGGTGGGCAACAGGAGCAAAACTTGGTCTCAAAAACAAACAAAAAAAGAAAACTTGAGTATTAAATGAGAAGTCATACTAAGTACCTGGCACATAGTAGAGATCCATAAATGATGGAACCAATTTGCCCAGCCCTGGAGAGGCTGCCAGGACAGATCCCCAGGCAGCGTGGGCCTCTGCTTCTCTAGAGCATCACCATATCAGGAATCCCTGGAATGGGCCCTGGGGAACTCCATAAGGGGAGAAGTGGAGGAGGGGCAGGCTTTTCATCCCAGGAACATTCCATTCTAACTGCTCAGGCTAGGGGATCCCAGCCAAGGACAAAGGCCCAAGGGAGCCTCTGCTTCCCCAGGAGCCCCATTCCATACTATTGCCTCCTGCATCTTCTCTCCACAGTGCCTGCCGCCCCCCCGCCCCACAACTTCAGGCAGATTTCAAGTTGAAGGGTTTGGGTGGGGCTGGGTGGCTGTGGGAAAGAGGCCATTAAAGCTCTTGGAATTATTCTTTCCAGCTCCTTCCAACTCCTCAGAGCCTCCACTCTATGGATCTGGACTCCTGGATTCGGCTTTCTCCCCGGGCACTTTCAGGAAGACGTTGAGAATTGACCTTACACAATCCCAGCGCCCTCCTCACAGGAGCCTTTCACTTCACAGTGGCAAGGGGCTGGTTCTGGGGAACTGGCCGAGGCTCTGAATTCATATACCCCACGTTTGACTTTGGCTTACACGATACAACTGGAGATGTTGCTACAGGTCCCTGAGATGCAATCAGATCAAGCGTAGCAAGCATTGCCAATGGGAAACTCAAAAGAATTTACTTATTTTTCCCTTTCCCCCTACCCCATCCCCGGCCAAGAATTTCTTTTAAAGATACCGTCATCATTCTTAAACAACACTCTTAACCCCCAGCCGGGGTCCTCATTTTAGTAGATGTCATTGCTTCAAGTTTAATGGCACCGGGAGGCCTGTTTGAGGGAAAACATTAGTTTGAAAAATCCCTGTTTCCTTCATCCACTGCCCTTGTTCTCTCCACATGGGAGTATGCCTGTGGCCCCTCAGAAAGTCTGCTAGCTTCTAGGGGTTGGGATGGGGGACACACCTTTTTCTCAGGAAGAGGTGGTGGCGATGTAAAACATCTAAGCAAAGTTTTCAATGGAAAAAAAGGAAGCACATTTAAACATCCTGATAATGGAGGGAAGGGGGCACATTTACACACAGCCCAGAACTTGTAGAATTCTGCGAAGTGAATGTATATTGAATTAGTCTCCTGCCTTATACATTCAGGAAGAATAAATTTCCATAATGTAAGGCAAATGCATGGGGTTCTGAGGTTTACTTTGTAAGTGTCCTTGCTGCCTTTCCTCTGTGTCTATTATGGCTCTTTAAGTTGACAGTTCCTGGAGCAGCTTCTATTTAATTTCGTTCGGCAGTCTGGCCCTGTTGACTGACTTTGATTTGCAGACCAATTCTCCCTTGACCTGACTCACAGCCACCTGCTCTTACCCCCCTCCTCAGGAAGTCTTCCTCATTAAAGGATGTGATGAGGGAGCTCAGGGATGAGAATGCACATGTGAGACTGTGTGACACTGAGGGGGGTTGTGCGAATTGGTGACAACATGGCAGCACGATGGCCTGTGGGGGTTGTGTGACTGTGCTGGTGACCATATGGACCTGTTTGTCAGTCAATGGGTAAGCAGGAGATAGCACATTCAAACTGGGAAGCATTTTAAAAATAGGCTATTCTGGCCTGGCATGGTGGCTCACACCTGTGATCCCAGCACTTTGGGAGGCTGAGGCAGGAGGGTTGTTTGAGCTCAGGAGTTCGAGATCATCCTGGGAGATCCCTTCTCTATAAAAATGAAAAAATCAGCCAGGTGGGGTGGCGGATGCCTGTGGTACCAGCTACTTAGGAGGCTGAGGTGGGAGGATTGCTTGAGCCCAAGAGGTCAAGGCTGCACTGAGCTGTGATCGTACCACTGTGCTCCAGCTTGGGCAACAGAGCAAGACCCTATCTCAAGAAATAAAACGAGACTATTTCCAAAGGCATGGGTTGGGCTTAAGAAACTAACAAGGGGCTGGGTTTGGTGGCTCACACTTGTGATTCCAGCACTTTGTGAGGCTGAGGCGGGCAGATCACCTGAGGTCAGGAGTTTGAGACCAGTGTGGCCAATGTGGCAAAACCCCGTCCTATTAAAAATACAAAAATTAGCCAGGCGTCATTGTGTGCACCTGTAGTCCAAGCTCCTTGGGAGGCTGAGACATGAGAATCGCTTGAACCTGGGAGGCAGAGGTTGCAGTGAGCCAAGATTGTGTCACTGCACGCCAGCCTGGGTGAGTGCTGTTCCACCTGCCAGAAAAAAAAAAGTGAGAAGGGATGGTGCAGCTCTCTGGGGCCAGCAACAGTGAGAAGCCTTTACAGCTCTTCAGTCTGAGGGTGAGGAGAGGTCACTGTGTGGAGTGGGGCTCCTGACAGGAACGGTGACCTTTGGTTGAGGGATGTGGCCAACCATGGCAGCCTGGTAGAGAGGGAACAAAGAGAATAAACATCTTCTCCTCCCTTAAGTCTCCTTAAGACGCTGGGATGTCTCATTGGCAACCCAACAGGAAGCTGGGGAACAAGGGAGCCATTGATGCAGTCCACAGATGCCAGCCCCCAGGGCACAGAGCAGAAGTTTGGCAAGTGAAAGCGGAAGGGCAGCATATCATGTAACTGTCTGAGGCTGTGCCTTGTTCGTCAAAGTCCACAGCAATGCTCCTTCCCCATCCGCTCCTTCCCCATCCGGAGCTCCCATCACCCTCGGGTCTGAGTGGGAGGGTGGACTGTTGCTTGAAGAGCACAGTGAGGTTGGAAGGTAGAGGACAGGGCTTTCCCCCTCAGTCTTTGCCTTGCTGGCTCTGAGTCCCAGTTCCTGATTCCTGCCTGTCCTGGTGTCTTAGGTAGCCGCAGGAATTGTCCACAGGAGGAACCATGTCAGCCACTGAGTTGGTGTTTTTCTCACACCCAGAAACACTGCACCACTCCCAAACATAACCACAGGCATGCTGCTGCCATCATGAGCCCTGGATAGTCATCACAAGCCATAATTAGTGTCACATGTGTACCAAGAAAACGTACATCTTGGCCATGTGCGATGGCTCATGCCTGTAAATCCAACACTTTGGGGGGCTGAGGTGGGCAGATCACGAGGTCAGGAGTTCGAGACCAGCCTGACCAACATGGTGAAATCCCATCTCTAGTAGAAATACAAAAATTAGCTGGGTGTGGTGGCGGGCACCTGTAATCCCAGCTACTCAGGAGGCTGAGGCAGGAGAATGGCTTGAACCCAGGAGGCGGAAGTTGCCGTGAGCCGAGATTGCGCCACTGCACTCCAGCCTTCTGGGTGACAGAGCAAGACTCCGTCTCAAAAAAAAAAAAAAAAGAAAAAAAAAGAAACGTACATCTTGCCATACTGCTACACTGTGCCATAGTCACATATAAAATGAAATGACAAATGTCACAGTGATGTCAAATTATGCCCTGCTGTCACATATGTACAGGAGACAACTGTCACAATCCTGTGAAATCACAGTGCAGGAGCAGGATGGAACAGAAGTTAACAGCAATGGCTCTGGATCCAGACAAACCTCTTTGACCTCTCTGGCCTCAGTTTCTGTGTCTGCCAAATGGAAAGAATGCTTTCTTTCCCCTTGTGGAATTGTTGCAAGGATGATATGGGAGATCATGATTGGGAAGACCTCAGCATAGTGCCTGCTAGAGTGAAGCCCACCAGGAATGGTGGCTGCTACTGTGGACACCTGTCTCACATGTCCCCACTGCCTCACACCCGTGCGTGTGTGCAGTACCAGCAGCTGGATGAGGCCAGCCAGACACCCTCAGGTGCATGTGTGAGAGCACGTGCACATTCACAGGCAAGCTCTCTGCCCGGAATGCTCTTTCTCTAAACATCTTCATGCTCACCTCCAACCACCTTTATGTCTTTGTTCAATCAAATGTCACCTTTCAATGAGTTGCACCCTGACTTTTTTTTTTTTTTTTTTTTTTTGAGATGGTGTCTCGCTCTGTTGTCCAGGCTGGAGTGCAGTGGTATGATCTCAGCTCACTGCAACTTCCGCCTCCCAGGTTCAAGCGATTCTCCTGCCTCAGCCTCCTGAGCAGCTGGAATTACAGGCACATGCCACCATACCCAGCTAATTTTTGTATTTTCAGTAGTGAAATACATGGGGTTTCACCATGTTGGCCAGGCTGATCTCAAACTCCTGACCTCGGGTGATCTGCCCACCTCAGCCTCCCAAACTGCTGGGATTACAGGCATGAGCCACTGCGCCTGGCCCCTGACTTATTTTTCAATTTGCAAACCCGAGCATTTCCAGTCCCTTATCCTGCTATATTTTTGCATATCACTGATCATCTAAGACCATACGGTTCAGTTTATTTTCTGTCTACTCCGTTAGAGTGTAATCTTCACAAGGACAGGGATTTTTTTCTTTCGTTTGCTGATGTATTCCCAGCACCCAGAACGGTGTCTGGCACATGGTGGCTGAATGCAGCGTATACACACATGTACCACACAGGTTTCTGGCTTTTTCAGCCCTTAACACAAGCACATCCAGGTGAACTCCACCCCCCAGCCCAAAAACGTAAGTCTGTTGTGTTTATACTGTAAGCCTCTCATGCCAAGGCTGAAATGGGCAACTCAGGAGGTGGGACAAACTTAGTCCTTCCCATGACCATAGTTGGGTGGTCACAGCTGGGATGGGGATGGGAGCTGCTTTTAGTCACCAAGCAAATAAAGCCTGTCTGCTCACTTTCCAGCCATTTTGAGCTCAACAGCAGAAGGGACTTAGAGCAGGTGAGGTGGCTGGACTCACCCTGGTGACCTGGGGCCTCCTCTGCAGCATTGTTTTTTCCACCCTGGCTGGAACCATCAAAGTCACCACTTCAGAGGCCCCTAATGTGGCTGAATATGTTAAGGGCTTTGCAATCCCTGGATCAAAGAGGCTGGACAAACAGCGGGCAGCGTCCAGGCCCATGATTGACTGGCTGATGCCCTGAGGGCGCAGCATGCTAGGAGCTTGTGGTTGACACTCCTAGACAGCCTGGCATGGCACCATCTGGGTTTGGGAAGGGGAGACCCTCCCCGTCCAGGGGATCTGATTAGAGCGAGCCAGAGCACACCCATCAGTGCTCGGGGCAAGGGAAGGAGCTGGAGGACTGAGGGAGCCTCTCCCAAGTGGAGGCCCTACCTGGACTCAGGCTTAGGGGGGACTCTAGCAGTTCCCCAGTCTCAGCCACCTTTACTGCAGGGGCCTCCAGTCCAGATTCAGCCAGCCTGTTCTCTAGCTGCTCCCTAGGAAGAGATGGGGTAGACAGAGCTAGGTTCAAGTACCCCTGAGCACCAGAGTCTGAGTCTAGGCCCAGAGCTATTTGGATTCCAGGTAGAAAACATAAAAATATTTACTCCTTAACAAGAGTCCTAGACCTGCTAAGGCAACATGCAGGTTCAGGTCACACATGTAGACAGCAACTCTCAATATGCAGCTGGTCAGGCTGGGGCTGGGGTTGGGAGGAGGGGCAGTCCTCCAGCCATAGCCCAGGCTTCAAACCCCACCCCCCACAAACGCTCCCTTCCACAGTACAAGCCAGACTCCAACTAGGGGAGGCAGCTGCAGCCCCCACAGCTACAGAAGGTCCTTATTTCCCCAGAAAAAGCATGGCACTAAGGTTCAGTGTAGACAGTTTTTATTATAAGGCAGGTGTTAAGAGTGCAAAATAGCAACAAATCCAGGGGAATGCCAAGGGGGTAGGAGTATGGCTCCCCTCCCCTATGTGAGAGCCCTGTAACCAAGCCAGTGGGGTGGGAACATTGACTTGACTGTGGCAAATTCAGGCTTAGCACCCTCCAAAGAACAAGCTCCCAGGCAGGAGGGCTCCTTGCAACAAGGGGGAAAGGAGTGGCACCCTGGAAGGGGCCTGGGCTGTGACCCACCCTGGGCTGCTTGGCTCCTGTATACTGCCCACCTCAACCCCTCACGAGGAAGGCTTCACAGCTTGGGGTATGTATTTCAGAGAACCGGGCTAAACCCAGCCCCCCCCAAACCCATGTATCTGCCTCAGGCCTCAGTTTCCCTCCTCCCAGTGATTACCTAAGTTGGACCATCAGGCCCTGTAGTGGCCCAGCCTGACCAAAGTGACAAGTCCCCGTAACATACCATATATCAGTCAGTGTGTGGGCTGCAGGCCCTCCAAAGCTGCTGGGATCACCACAGGCTGGCCCTAGTCAAAGAGACCCTCTTAGGCCATGGCAATCAATCCGAGGTGCTGTGCATTAAGGCTACCACCCCAAATTTGTTTCGTCCCCTGAAGGCAATTGACTTCCAAGACAAATGGCTCCTGCACCCCACTGTTATGTGGGTCCAAAAGTGTGATGCAATAACCAAAGGGTCCTCCTGCTGAGAGCCACAGGGGCCTCGTGCTCGGGGAAGTCCGGTCTGTTCAATTGAAGGCCCAACCCTGCAGTGCTGGGCCACCTGGCACAGGCTGCGTCTCGGGTCATGTCCTCCACACACTCTTGGAGGCCCCACCCCACCCCGTGAGGCCCAGTCCCTTCCCTTCTGGCCAGGGTCTGAGTCAGTTACAAGGCAGCCAGGTGGGATAGGCACGAGCCAGGAGAGGCTGCACAGGGGTCACGTAGTAATTGACAGTGGCTGGCACAACCCCGTCGGTGCCTGGAGGGCGCCAGGCCAGGGCGGCAGTGGCAGCCGGGCCCTGCTCAGCCAGTGCCTGCAGCGCCAGTGCGGCAATGAGGTCCAGCGTCTGGCGGCGCTCGTGGTTCATGAGGCACACGGTGCTCTCGTTGACCACCCGGTGCAGTGTCACCAGGCAGGCGTAACGGCGGGCTGCGTCACCCCCACCAAAGTGGGCCTCCAGGTAGCGCTCTAGGGTGCGCCGCTGCTCCACCAGGTCTGGAAAGTCGATGAAGAAGCGGGAGCACATGTAGCGCTGCAGGGCGCGCACATCGGTGCTGGGCCGGGGCCGGAAGCCCCGCACCAGGAGGTGGCAGTACTTGAGGAGGCCACCACCTCGGATCTCCTCGGGACTGCGCGTGGCGATGACACGGTGCCGCAGGTGCTCCAGGGCCTCGGCGAAGTCCCCATATAGGCTTTCACCTGTGACTGTTGGGTGGAAGGCCTCAGACATGGGAGTGGACGAGCACTGGCCAAAGAGCAACAGGGAGTCCAGGATGATCTGGAAGGAGTCTATGCTGAATTCAAACTGGCGTCTCACTGAGTCCACAAACTTGAGCTCCACGTTCTTGCCGCTCTTGTTGGACAGTGAGATGAGACTCCAGCGGTCCGAGTCTGTGCATACTTTCACCAGCTTCTGCACGTATGCCTCCTTGAGTGTCAGTGGCGTGATCTTGGCCCGGTTCACACCGGCTGGCAGGAAGTCTAGCAGGCAGGCCAGCACCACTGCCTTGGTCAGCTGGAAGGATGCCTCACTGCACAGGTCCACCCGGAACACCAGGTCCAGATCCTTGTAGCCCAGGCCACTCTCAGGGTGCAGCACGTGGCTGGCAGCAGAACCATGCAGCCGCACACTGTGCACGTGTAGGCCCTGCTCCTCCAGGCTGCTGCGGACCACCTTTGAGGGGAAAGCAGGAAGGAGAGGTATCAGGAGCAGGCCCCAGGGGTCCACCAAGGACTTCCATGTACTTGTCCCAGTAACGTCAACCACTGTTGGCCCTAAGTCAACCACTGTTGGCCCCTAACCAGCTGTTAAGCTTTTGGAAAATCATCTAACTTTTTATTTTATTTTTTTGGAACGTGGGAAGTCATTTAACTCTCTAAGCCTAATCTGAGAATGGACTATCTGGAGGAATGACCAGGAAGAATAGCAATAATAATAGCACACATCTGCATAGAATTTACTAAACAGCAGGTCACTTAATCCTTACAATAACCCTGTGAGGTGGATACTATCATTCCCACTTTACACAGCAAAAATGGAAGTACAGAGGGGTCAAGTAACTAGCTCAAAGGCAAACAGCTGGTGAATGCAGAGCTGGGAATAAAACTCAGAGTCCAAAGTCTTTTTTTTTTTTTTTTTGAGACGAGTCTCACTTTGCCGCCAAGGCTGGAGTGCAGTGGCATGATCTCGGCTCACTGCAACCTCCATCCCCCGAGTTCAAGTGATTCTTCTGACAGGTGCCTGCCACTGTGCCTGGCTAATTTTTGTATTTTTAGTAGAGATGGGGTTTCACCATCTTGGCCAGGCTGGTCTTGAACTCCTGACCTTGTGATCCACCCGCCTCCGCCTCCCAAAGTGCTGGGATTATAGGTGTGAGCCACTGCACTCGGTGGTCCAAGTCTTAACCATGCTATTCTACCTCTCAAACTGCTAGTAAAACAGTTCTGTGCCAGGCACTGCGCTAACTGCTCAAACATGTTGGGAATATGGTTAGCATTTCACATTCATGACCACATTAACCCTCCCAATAATCCTACATTTGAGTATTATTTTGATTGATAGACGGAGGACCTCAGGCACAGAAAGGTTAAGAAACAAGTCAAGGTCATAGAGCGGTCAGGCTGAGACCAGAACCCAGGTTAGTTGGATTCTCAAGTTCATGTATGTCCTTTTGACTACAATGCACTCATCCTAATTCATCCTTACAAGGACCCAGTGAGGCAAATATTATATACTTTTTTTGCTCTCAGATGAGGAAACTAAGGCTTACAGTGGTGAAACAGCTAAGGCTCAGTGAAAACTCTCAGCCCTCAGACAGCCCCCAGGCCTGATGGCACAGGACAGATAAACCTATAAGTGGTCCCTCCCCTGAGGTACCAGGTAGGGAGAAGAGTGAAGCTGGGGGTTGGGGACATTCAGTTTTCTCAGTAACCCAAAGTTGCCCTGAAAGTGACCAGGCAGCATTCCTGTCCTGAGTGATTCTGCAACCCTGCCTTGCTGCCAAGTCAGCACCCAGCTCCAGACCAGGCTGTTCTCCTTGCCTCCCAGGGAATTACTACAAAGAATGCACCTAAGTGCTGAGAAGGCAAGCTGTGGTGGGGCAATCCGAGGCGGGCGGCGCCCTCCAGGAAGACTTCCGGGAGGAGCACCTTTACCAGGGGAAGATATTGTCATGGCAATGGGGGAGGTAAACAACTGGCCATAAGGAACACGGAGAATGGGGCATAAGCAGCTGGCCATCAGGAACACAGAGGGTGGCGGAAGGAGGCTAGGCACCTAATGAGTGCCAAGCAATGGACCTTGTTGCCAGAACCTATGGGGACAGGTCTTTCATTCGTTCTTTTTTTTTTTTTTTGGGACGGAGTCTCTGTCATCCAGGCTGGAGTGCAGTGGTCAGCTCACTGCAACCTCTGTCTCCCAGGTTCAAGTGATTCTTCTCCCTCAGCCTTCTGAGTAGCTAGGATTACAGGTGCCCATCACCATGCTCAAATAATGTTTGTATTTTTAGTAGAGACAGGGTTTCACCATGTTGGCCAGGCTGGTCTTGAACTCCTGACCTCAGGTGATCTACCTGCCTCAGCCTCTCAAAGTACTGGGATTACAGGCATGAGCTACCGTGCCAGGCCAAGTCTTTTTTTTTTGTTTTTAATATGGATTTTTTTTTTCTGCCTTTCCAAACCCTTCTCTACCTTCCTTTCCTCCATCCTTTATTTATTTATTTATTTTTTTTTGAGAGAGTCCTGATTTTGTAGTCCAGGCTGGAATGCAGTGAATGCAGTGGCACAATCTCAGCTCACTGCAACCTCTGCCTCCTGGGCTCAAGCAATCCTCCCACCTCAACCTCCCAAGTAGGTGGGACTACAGGTGTGTGCCACCACGCTGAACAATTTTTTATTGTTTGCAGTGATGGGATTCTGCCAGATTGCCCAGGCTGGTCTTGAACTCCTGGACTCAAGCTATTCTTCTGCTTCGGCCTCCCAAAGTGCTGGGATTACAGGCATGAGACACTGTGCCCGGCCTGGGACAGGTATCCTGGGAAACTGAAGCTCACAGGAGTGATGTCACCTGCACAAGATCACGTGGAGATGCCTTCAAACCCAGGTATGGCTGACTCCAAAGCCCATCCTGTTTCTACCACATTACAGTCCCAGGGTTCAGAAGGAACAGGGACTAGTTCGAATCCACCTTCCCTTTCTAAATTTCAAAGCAAAGGCAACCCTCAAGGTACTGAAGCCCAGAGCCAGAGTAGTTGGAGAACAGGAAGATGGGGGTTGAGAGATGCCTTGGACAGACAAGGTCAGTCGCTGCAGTCCAGCCTGTGGGACTTCTAACCCACACCCTGGCAGCTGGCAGCTGTGCCTGCATGGGCCAAAGACCTTGGTGGAAGGACCCAACCAAACCTGCAGAGAAGACCAGCCCCTTCCTCAGATCCCATTAGGGCTGAGTGAGCCTTACTCAGTGCCAGCTCCTGCTCCCAGGCCGGTGCCCACCCCAGGGCTTGGCATCCGGCCTAGTGAGTAGGTAGCAGTACTCGTTAAATCCCCTGCGTCAGGGCCATGGGGCCAGCTGTGTCAGCCAGCCAGTCGCTGTTGTCTCCTTCCCAGGTGTGACTACAGCCAGCTTGGCAGGCGGTCACCAGATACCACCACACCCAAGTACTGCAGGGCAGCTTGGTGCCTCCTGAATCAGACTTTCCAGCCATGGAGGGGCAGTGGCTGCACCCTCCTTTCTCCCATGCCAAGGCCCTCCCCACAACCACTCTGCTCCAGGCTGCTGCTGAGACCTGCAGGGAGACTGACAGACGCTGTCAGCCAGCAGGCTTACAAAACTCACATGCTGTGCCGCCTGATGCAGGCCCTCTGGCTGCAGCTGGAGAGATCAGATTGTCTAGTTCAATCCTCTGGGCCCAGAGAAGGCAAAGGTCTTGTCCAAGGTTACACAACCAATAAAAGGCCTCCCTGCCTGTAGCTCTGGGAAGCCTCCTTATGGTAGGGTGGGTCCCTTTAGCACAGGTACAAGCAAGAACAGCATCTCTACACTTGGATCGCCACTACAGGCAAAGCCTTGTAGGGGTGGAGAGGGAGAAAGCTTCCAATTTTTGAGCCATAGGACAACTCAGTAGCAGTGAAAAGCCCCAAGGCAACAATCACCACCACCCTCCCCCTCTCCCCTGCCCCCAATCCTGCACACATCCCAATAGCTTTAGAAGCTGCCAGCTGTGGATTCCTTCCAAGAAACTTTCTTTCCTGTGGAGGCAGCTGTACAGGTCAGGTGAAGGCACCTGTCCCCTTCGGAGTCTGGAACCAGAGAGGGTGTTGGAGTGCAGCAGCCTAATCCATCCATCCCAGTTGAACAGATGGGGACACTGAGCCCAGCAAAGAGAATCAACAACAAATAGTCCAGGGCCTGAATCCAGAAGTCCAACTTCCCAGCCCAGCTCTGAAGTCTCTGCCCCCCTTCCTCAGTGTCGCCGACAGCTCCCTGTTCTGTGCTATCTCTGACTCGGGTTTAGAAGGATATGGCACCACCATTGCATTGTAAAGTTAGCTTCTATTGACCTGGAGTCTCCCCCATCTGGCTAGGAGCACCTGAAGGGATGGAGGCTGAGTCCCAGTCATATCTATGCCCTTGGTTTCCTAAACAGGGCTTGGCACAGAGCAGACACCAAAAGAGGCTATCTGAGCCATACTGACAGGGCAAGGACTTCCCCTCCTTCCAGGGTACCCCTTGTTCTTGCAGAGGGGGGCTGCCATACTGAGCTCCACCTTCCCCTCCCTGCCATGCCTGGGGCCACAGTCCTGGAGGTGCAGCAGCTGGGGCCCCAGGAATTACTTGACGGTCCTGGGGAGAAAAGCCTCGACTGGTTTCCTAATCACCCAGGTGACAGCGAGCAGCCGAGGCATTCCTCGGCGAACTCCACTGGGCCGCCTGTGAGTCAGCCCAGGAGAATCTGCCCCCACCCCCTCCAGTTCCTAGTTCCTTGGGAGGGTGGGGGAGGTAATCCCCCAGGAGGCACCCCTCCCCCTCTGTGGGAAGCCCAGGTAGTAGGAGGCAGGGGAAAGGCCCGCTTCATCCAAAGGAAGCCATCAGCTGGCAGGAACGCACAGGAGTCCTTGCTGGGCTTCTTGGTTTGTTTTATCAGAGGACCCTCCCTAACACCTAGAAGTTGACCTTGGGAGCCGGGGAAGGGGTGGGAAAACATTGAACCTACTGTAATCTGCTCCTGGGAAGACCCAAGATTCTCCAGGTTTGATTTTCACCTCATGAAGCAATCTTGGGTGGCAAACTGACCCAGCTATAAAATGGGTACAATAATTACCACACTCTGGTATTTCAGAACATGACAGCGTCTGGGCTGTACAGATGAAAAAGCAGTCTTGGGGTCGTTGAGGTTCAGATAAAGGGAAGAGTTGAAGGAGGGACGGGCTGTCAGAATTCTTTTCTCCCTTTCCTCAGGAGAGAGGGGACGTGGGGCCTGAGGCCTGGGTTGGCCTTCATTTCCAGTCTTGGGAAGGAGAAGAAACACCTAAATTGGTCACTTAATGTTGCCCTTGGGGGTGGGGTATCAGGTCTGATCTTTGGCTTAATAAATCTTGGGCCACAACCCCAGCTGAGAGAGAGGGAGTCCCTGACTAGTTTTCGTGGCTTTTCCACGGGGTGGAGGGGGAAGGGGCGGTTTCTCCAGCAGAGGGCTGTAGGAGCACAAGGGCAGAGTCTGCTCCTAGAACCTCGAGAGAGAAAAGGAGGGTGAGGTCCAGGGATGCCCAGATAGGGAAGGAAAAGCTATTTTGGACTCAAGCATGCACACTTACCCACCCAGGGCTGCCTGGCGTCTTTTGTCCTTGCAGGCAGGGACAAATTCTTCCCCCAATGCCCTCGACATCCTCCTCCCCTCTCCCAGCCAGGCCCTGGGTGAGTGATCCGTGGGGAATCAGGGTTCTCTAGGAGTCGAGATGGAAAAGCCAGGTGAGGAAGGATTAGTAGATGCAGGGGGAGGTCTGATCTACCATTCAAAATGCTGTGCAATTGTTACAGCCCTGTCTCCGTTCCTCAGTTTCCCTAGCTGTCTAGAAAGTCAAACAGACTACAAATGCCTTCCAGCCACGAGGGCCTCAGAAGGGATTCCCCCACATACCCCGCCGGGCGTCCTCTCACCTGCACGATCTGCCGGGGCTGCACACTCAGCGTGGGGAAGTTGCCGCGCCCATGAATGGGAATCGGCTCGCTCAGGAGAGCGTCCAGTCGCTTCACCTGTGGCCAGCTCAGCCCGCTCAGGTGCCGTCCGGGGGAGGCCGACAAGGCCTCTGGGTCGGGGCCGCCGCCTGCCGGGGCTGCCGTGGCCACCGCCGTGGCCGCAGCCGTTCCCACCTGAGCAGCCGCCCGGTCCCGGCGCTCAGCTCCGCTCTCCGACGGCATCATCTGCCCGGCTCCCGAGCCCCGAGGGCAAAAACCGTGGGGGTGGTTAAGGGGAGGAGGACAGGGAGAGCCGCTGGGCAGGGGCCAAGGCGGGGAGGGGCACGGAGGCAGGGACGGGGCAGCAGCGACGGCGAGACAAAGCCAGGGCACACCTCGGACGGCGACGACTTACCGACCCTAGCGCCTGCAGCCCGAGGCCCAACGGACTCTTATAGGCCGCGGGCGACATGCCCATTGGCCCGGGCCGCTGCCACACAGCGAGAGCCGCCCCGCCTCTCGACGCTCCGGACAGTGGTCTGCAGAGCTTTGCACGTGAGTCACTGTTCTCTAGGGAGATTCCGATTGGCTAGAGGGCACGCCCCTTCCCCGCCCTCCCTCTCAGGCTGAATTCCCTCCTTTGGTCCTTGAAGAACTTCTGTTCACTGTGATTGGCCCGGGCCTGGACTTAAAGGGACAGCGCCCACCCCGCCCCCGCAGGGTCAGGAGGGAGGGAAGTGACCTGTGGAGTTTGTAGCAGAGTCAGACCACTGAGAAATTCCAGGTTCTGTTTTTTGTTTTTTAGCGCTGAGAGAAATTGAGAAGTCACTGAGTCTTGTCCTCCTGGTCACCTACTATTTTCAGAAGCCCAAAGAGATTGCGCCACGTGATCGACTCTGCACAGCACTGCTCATGCTCTGGCACTTTTCCAGAGCCTAGGAAAGGTATAATAATAAACTCTGTGCATACCAAGGTAAAAGCTTTTTTTTTTTTTTTGGAGACGGAGTCTCGCTGTGTCACCCAGGCTGGAGTGTAGTGGCGCGATCTCGGCTTACTGCAACCTCCGCCTCCCGGGTTCAAGCAATTCTCCTGCCTCAGCCTCCCGATTAGCTGGGATTACAGGCATGCGCCACCAAGCCCGGCTAACTTTTGTATTTTTAGTAGACACGGGGGTTTCACCATATTGGCCAGGCTGGTCTCGAACTCCTGACCTTGTGCTCCACCCACCTCGACCTCCCAAAGTGCTGGGATTACAGGCGTGAGCCACCGCGCCCGGTCCTAAGGTAAAGGCTTTCTAAGGCACTCTGTTGATTGGCCTTGCAAACCACAGCATGATGAGCGTTGATGTACAGCATAGCCAATTTAGGGAAGGAGAGATCTGCTCAGAGAGGGTTTGTGATTACCCCACTGTCACACAGCAAACTAGTCAGGCCTTGGTCCTGAACCAGGGCTATAGAATCTGTGGTGCATGTTTTTTCCACTGTACCTACCCAAACCCAGCACCTTTCTGGGGCTAGAGAATGAATAATGTGTTTACATGTTTTTCTGCAGGTCTAGACAAAATATAATTTTAAAAAATATATGTTTACATATTTTGATCTCACACTTTACAGGACCTAGGGGATGAGGCTTATGATTGTTGTTACTTTTATTTTTTATTTTTATTTATTTATTTTCTTGAGACAGAGTCTCGCTGTCGCCCAGGCTGGAGTGCAGTGGCAATAATCTCGGCTCACTGCAAGCTCCGCCTCCCAGGTTCACAGCATTCTCCTACCTCAGCCGCCCGAGTAGCTGGGACTACATGCGCCCACCACCACGCCTGGCTAATTTTTTGTATTTTTAGTAGAGACGGGGTTTCACCATGTTAGCCAGGATGGTCTCAATCTCCTGACCTCGTGATCTGCCCGCCTCGGCCTCCCAAAGTCCTGGATTACAGGCGTGAGCCAGCGCACCCGGCCTATTTATTTATTTGTTGAGACAGGGTCTCACTCTGTTGCCTGGACTGGAGTTGACTGGCATGATCATGGCTCACCGCAGCCTCAACCACCCTAGCTCAAGCAATCCTCCCAATCCCAGCCTCCTGAGTAGCTGGGACTACAGGCACACCCCACAGCACCCGGCTAATTTTTCTATTTTTTTGTAGAGATAAGGGTCTGGCCATGTTGCCCAGGCTGCTCTTGAACTTCTGGGCTCAAGTGATCTGCTCGCCTCAGACTCCCAAAGTGCAGGGATTACAGGTGTCAACTACTGTGCCTGGTCTGTTGTTACTTTTGTTTTTTTATTTTTCCCCAACCTCACCTGTTACTTTTAATTTTTTTTTTTTTTTCTGATTTTAAACATTTGTGCTGTAGCAAAAATTCAGAAATTGAGTCTATCTGATTCATTGCTGCAATTTTTTTTTCTTAAATATTGTTCTCCCAGCCAGGCACGGTGGCTCACGCCTGTAATCCCAGCACTTTGGGAGGCTGAGGCGGGCGGATCACCTGAGGTCAGGAGTTCAAGACCCGTCTGGCTAACATGGTGAAACCCCGTTTCTACTAAAAATACAAAAAATTAGCTGGGCATGGTGGTGGGCACCTGTAGCACCTGTATTCCCAGCTACTGGGGAGGCTGAGGCAGGAGAATCACTTGACCCTGGGAGGCGGAGGTTGCAGTGAGCCGAGATCCATGCCATTGTACTCCAACCTGGGCAACAAGAATGATACTCTGTCTCAAAAAAAATTTTTTTTCTAACAATACATTAAATTAAATTTCCTTCTCGTAATAGTCTCCCATTCGCCTGTCAGACAGATTGGGGAGGAGTAATACACAAAATTTACAGGAGAAATCATGACCTAGAAACAGTAAACTACATCCCAATGCCATCAGGTTGACTCTGACAGACCTGGGACTAAACCCCAAGAGCCGGACTCTCACAACATAGTAGCTACTTCCTCTTTCTGGTGGCCAGCCCAGTCAAGAGGCTGCCCCTCTCGCTTCACTCCATCTTGTCTGCAATCAGGGGCTTTCTCTGGCCCTCAGGGAGGGGACCCACTACTTGTGCTACTGCTTGACTATGTGACCTTGGGGAAGTCCCTTTCATCATCCTCAAGGCAAGTGCTTGCTTTGTTTTACCTTTTCTTGAAAGATAAGAAATGGAGGGGCCCGGTGGTTCACGCCTGTAAGACCAGGGAGACCTCATCTCTATATAAAACATAGGGAGACCTCAGTCAGGAGATTGAGACCATCCTGGCTAACACAGTGAAACCCTATCTCTACTAAAAATACAAAAAAATTAGCCGGGTGTGGTGGCGGACACCTGTAGTCCCAGCTACTTGGGAGGCTGAGGCAGGAGAATGGTGTGAACCCAGGAGGCGGAGCTTGCAGTGAGCCGAGATGGTGGCACTGCACTCCAGCCTGGGTGATAGAGCAAGACTGTCTCAAAAACAACAACAACAACAACAACATAGGGAGACCTCATTTCTATATAAAATTGTAAAAAGGCCGGGTACAGTGGTTCATGCCTGTAATCCCAGCACTTTGGGGGGCCAAGGTGGGCGGATCATGAGGTCAGGAGTTCAAGACCAGCCTGACCAACATGCTGAAACCCCGTCTCTACTAAAAATACAAAAAATTAGCCGGGTGTGGTCGCACGTGCCTGTAATCCCAGCTACTCAGGAGGCTGAGGCAGGAGAATTGCTTGAACCCAGGAGACGGAAGTTGTAGTAAGCTGAGATTGCACCACTGCCTCCAGCCTGGGTGACAGAGCGAGACTCCGTCTCAAATAAATTTTAAAAATAAATAAATAAATAAATAAATAAAAAGAAATAGCAGCCGGAAGTGGTGGCTCATGCCTATAATCCCAGCGCTTTGGGAGACTGAGGTGGGAAAGTCATCTGAGACCAGGAGTTTGAGACCAGTCTTCTTTTTTTTTTTTTTTTTTTTTTTGAGACAGAGTCTTGCTCTGTCACCCAGGCTGGAGTGCAGTGGCACCATCTCGGCTCACTGCAAGCTCCGCCTCCCAGGTTCAGGCCATTCTCCTGCCTCAGCCTCCCCAGTAGCTGGGACTACAGGCGCCCGCCACCACGCCCAGCTAAATTTTTTTTTTTGTATTTTTAGTAGAGACGGGGTTTCACCATGTTAGCCAGGATGGTCTCGATCTCCTGACCTCGTGATCCGCCTGTCTCGGCCTCCCAAAGTGCTGGGATTACAGGCGTGAGCCATTGCGCCCGGCCGAGACCAGTCTTCTTAGCGAGTCCTCATCTCTACAAAAATTAAAAGAAAGTAGCCTGGCATGGTGGCACGTGCCTGTGGTCCCACCTAGTCGGGAGGCTGAAGTGGGAGAATCACTTGAGGTGGGGAGGTCAAGGCTGCAGTGAACCATGTTTACACCACTGCACTCCAGCCTGGGTGACAAAGAGGGACCCTGTCTCAGAAAAGAAAAGAAATAGATAGAAATCTCCTTTGGCTGAGTCCAGAGTCTCCAAACCCTTGAACTTGAGACAGAGAGCCTCAGGTCTCTCTGAGGCTACTGATGAAAGAGCTTGAGGCTCAGCCACAGCACTGTCTCTTACCCCCACCTCCATACCCCAGCAGAGGAAGGAGGGGTGGGGGAAAGGAAACTAACATTTACTGAACACCTACTATGCACTAGATTATTTTACATACATAATAAGCTGTAATTCCTAAAGCTACACCACAAGATGTGGGATCATTATCCCCAATTTACAGATGAAGACACCGAGGTTTAGAGAGGTTAAGTGATATGCCCGAGGTTATATGGTCACTAATTGGCAGTTTGGGACTCAAATCCAGGTCTCCTGACCCCAGAGCCCTTTCGTTCAACCGCTCCTCTAAGAAGACTCAGCACAGATCAGTCATGCTTGGCACAGTCGTGGCACCACCCACAAGATCTATACATTCATTCATTCATCAGCCAACATACATTCTGAGCACCTACCTGTGTACCAGGTGCTGGGCTAGGCCCTGAGAAATAATAGGCAAGGTCCCTGCCCTTCTAGAACTTTTTTTTTTTTTTTTTTTTTGAGACAGAGTCTCACTTTGTTGCCAGGCTGGAGTGCAGTGGCACAATTTTGGCTCAGTGCAACCTCCGCCTCCCAGGTTCAAGTGATTCTCCTGCCTCAGCCTCCCAAGTACCTGGGATTACAGGCCCACACCTGACTAATTTTTGTATTTTTAGTAAAGGGTTTCACCATGTTGGCCAGGCTGGTTTCGAACTCCTGATCTCAAGAGATCTGCCCACCTTGGCCTCCCAAAGTGCTGGGATTACAGGCATGAGCCACCGTGCCCAGCCCTTCTAGAACTTTCGCTCTTTCTCCCTTTTTTTGTTTTAGAGATTGGGTTTCACCATGTTGCCCCAGCTAGTCTAATTCCTGACCTCAAATGATCTGCCTGCCACAGTCTCCCAAAGTGCTAGGATTACAGGTGTGAGTCACTGCTCCCAGCCCTAGAACTTTCTAATGTCGAAAGACAACAGTCAAGTAAACAAATAAAGAATACATTTCTGATAGTGCTAAAAAGAAAATAAAACAGGGTGATGGGGGAGAGAGCAACCGTGCATGTGTGAGTGTGAGATAGAGATACGGCAAGCGCGAGAACGAGAGATATCATGAGATGGTGTGGTTATGGAAGTCCTCCATAGTGAGGTGACATTTCCATTGGATCTGTTGGATCCACTTCTGCCCCATCTCCCTGTGTCTGGACAGCCAGGGCAACAGAGAAGGTACCAGGACACATATTCCTAGAACCCTGAAGGCCAGAACTAGGAGGGCCTTTGTCAATCTTTTTTTTTTTTTTTTGAGACAGAGTCTTGCTCTGTCACCCAGGCTGGAGTGCAGTGGCACAGTCTCGGTTCACTGCAACCTCTACTTCCTGGGTTCAAGCAATTCTCCTGCCTCAGCCTCCTGAGTAGCTGGGATTACAGGTGCCCGCCACCATGCCCGACTACTTTTTTTTTTTTTTGTATTTTTAGTAGAGTAGAGGTTTTACCTGTTGGCCAGGTTGGTCTTGAACTCCTGAGCTCAGGCAATCCGCCCACCTCGGCCTCCCAAAGTGCTGGGATTACAGGCATGAGCCACCGCGCCCGGGCCTGTTAATCTTCTCACTTTATAGATGTAGAAACAGTACAGAAATCAGGAGGGATTTACCCCAGGGAGAGTAGCTATGCTGGAAACCAGGCAGGGGGCAGGGCCTTGCAGTGACTGACTGGTGCTATGCCCATCCTAAACACTTGAATCAAGTTTTCTTTTCTTTTCTTTTCTTTTTTTGAGACTGAGTCTCACTCTGTTGCCCAGGCTGGAGTGCAGTGGCATGATCTTGGCTCACTGCAACTCCATCTCCCGGGTTCAAGCGATTCTCCTGCCTCAGCCTTCTGAGTAGCTGGAACTACAGGCACATGCCACCATGGCCCAGCTAATTTTTGTATACTTTTTTAGTAGAGACGGGGTTTCACCATATTGGCCAGGCTGCTCTCGAACTGCTGACCTCGTGAACCACCCGCCTTGGCCTCCCAAAGTGCTGGGATTACACGTGTGAGCCACCGTGCCTGGCCGAATCAAGTGTTCTAAGGAAGGAAACTCTGAGATCTTTTTCCTCTCTCTTCCCTCCCTCTTTCCTTCCATCTGAGCTCGAAAGAACAATTAGCAAATTCATGCTTTGTGAATCACCTTTCTGTTGACACTTTCATTCCTAAAGCTGATTGTTTCAATGTTTGCCCAACATTGAACAAGACCTGATCATCACTGTGATGGGGCTGGAGATAATGGGGGATGTAGGAAGCTGAAAGAGAAGGGGTATATCCAGTAGGATTTTTCATTTTCACTAAGACCAGCTTTTAATTGTTCCAGTGAATGGAGGGGAACGTTGACTGGAGTACCCTCTGAAGAGTCCAGTTGGCTTTCAAATATTATATATGAGCCTTCCCTCTTCCTCCTACATAATTTTTCCATCTTAATTATTATTCCACCTGATTTTATTATTTTATTCCTATTATTTATTTTTCCGAGATGGAGTCTCACTCTGTCATCAGGCCAGAGTGCAGTGGTGTGATCTCGGCTCACTGCAACCTCTGCCTCCTGGGTTCAAGCAATTCTCCCACCTCAGCCTCCTGAGTAGCTGGGGTTACAAGTGCCCGCCACCATGCCCAGCTAATTTTTGTATTTTTAGTAGAGACAGGGTTTTGCGATGTTGGTCAGGCTGGTCTCAAACTCCTGACCTCAGGTGATCCACCCACCTCGGTCTCCCAAAGTGCTAGATTACAGGCGTGAGCCACCGCGCCTAGCCTATTCTTATTTTTTTAGAGACATGGTCTTGCTTCTCCTGTCACCCAGACTGGAGTGCAGTGGCGTGATCATAGCTCAACCGCAGCCTCAAACATCTGGGCTCAAGTGATCCTTCCACCTCAGCCTTCTGAGTAGCTAGGACTATGCCAAGCTAACTTTAAATTTTTTTGCAGAGATGGAGTCTTACTATTTTACTCGGGGTGGTGTCTCCTTACCTCAAGTGATCCTCCTGTCTTTGCCTCTCAAAGCACTTCAATAATAGGCATGAGACCCCGCACCTGAACTCCGACTGATCCTTTTTTTTTTTTTTTTTTGAGACAGAGTCTTGCTCTGTCGTCCAGGCTGGAGTGCAGTGGCATGATCTCGGCTCACTGCAACCTCTGCTTCCTGGGTTCAAGTGATTCTCCTGCCTTAGCCTGCCAAGTAGCTGGGACTACAGGCGTGTACCACCATGCCTGGCTACTTTTTGTATTTTTAGTAGACACAAGGTTTCATCATGTTGGCCAGGCTGGTCTCGAACTCCTGACTTCAAGTAATCTGCCCTCCTCAGCCTCCCAAAGTACTAGTATTACAGGCGTGAGTCACCTCACCTGGCCAACTGATTCTTTTTGAGATGGGGTCTTGCTCTGTTGCCCAGGCTAAAATGCAGTAACTTGATCCTGGCTCGCTGCAGCCTTCACCTTCCAGGCTCAAGTCATCCTCCCACCTTGGTCTTCACAGTAGCTGGGACCACAGGCATGCACTACCATGCTGGGCTAATTGTTTTATTTGTAGAGATTGAGTCTCACCATGTTGGTCAGGCTGATCTCGAACTCCTGGGTTTAAACAGTTCTCCCGCCTAGGCCTCCCAAGGTGCTAGGATTAGAGGCTTGATCCACCATGCCAGGCCTCAATAGATTTTAAAAGGAAACTTACTCTGTATGATAATTGAGTCTTAGTGATATAATCACTCTTCCTATCTGGACCTCAGTTTCCTATTCTGTAAAATGGGAGTGAAATAGGAGTCAGGCTCTTCCATGCATATCTTCTATGTTTGAGATGGTGGGAAGGGAGAAAGGGTCCTGGGGAGAATCTTGTTTCATACATTGGCCCCTTCTCAGCTTCGGGACCCCAGACAAAAGTATTCTAGGAAGTGCTATGTAGCTATATTATCAGCCCAGGTTACTGAGTGCCCTCTGTGCCTGGAACTGCACTAGGTGTTTCCACACAGTCTTTCATTTAATTTTTTTTTTCTTTTTCTTTTTTGAATTGGAGTCTCACACTGTCGCCTGGGCTGGAATGCAATGGCGCAATCTCGGCTCACTACAACCTCCGCCTCCTGGGTTCAAATGATTCTCCTGCCTTAGCCTGCCGAGTAGCTGGGATTACAGGCGCGTGCCACCATGCCCGGCTAATATTTTGTATTTTTAGTAGAGACAGAGTTTCACTATGTTGGCCAGGCTGGTCTGGAATTCCTGACCTCATGATCCACCCGGCTCAACCTCCCACTGTGCCCGGCCTTCTGGTTTTTTTTTGTTTTTTTTTTGAGCCAGAGTCTTGCTCTGTCTCCCATGCTGCAGTGCAATGGCACAACCTTGACTCACTGCAACCTCTGCCTCCCGAGTTCAAGCGATTCTCCCACCTCAGCCTCCCAAGTAGCTGGGATTACAGGCGTGCAGTACCATGCCCAGCTAATTTTTGTATTTTTGGGTAGAGACGGGGTTTCACCATGTTGCCCAGGCTGGTCTTGAACTCCTGACCTCAAGTGATCCGCCCGCGTCAGCCTCCCAAAAAGCTGGGATTACAGGCATGAGTCACCGCACCTGGCCTCATTTAATTTTCAGAACATGATCTTATGAAAAGGTGCAAACTCTTACTTTGCAGAAGTGGAAACTGAAGCTCAGAGAGGCTCATTTGTTCAGGGCTCCACAGTTGGAAAGAGGGACTTTATAGCCAGCTCTGACTGAATCCCAGGCCTGTTCTCTATCCAGGGCTCTGCCTCTGAAGATGACACAGTGAGTTCAGCTACATACCCTGAAGTAAAGAGGATCACCTATCCCCTCCTTCTATGGTTTTTGTCCTCCACCCTACCTCAGGCCTACCAAGGTAATGGACCTTGTCATTAACAATAATTGTACCCCTACCCCAGGTAATTTGAATACCAAGTATCCTATCCTCCTAACACCACCTCCTATCTTTCCAGCTCACTCCTTGTACAGCTGGGAGTCCAGTAGTTCTTTGACCTGCCAGAACCTCCAGTCCACTGATACTGTTTTTGGTCACTGTTCCTTGCCTCCCTCATGTCTTGACTTTCCTCCTTTACCAGCTAGACTCCATGGAACATTGCTATAATTACATCCTAGCAACCCCTTATAATTACTTCCCTCAACCCCCTTGCCCGCTCTCATTAAACTGCATCCACCTGGCAAGGCCACACCCTGGTTAATTCCACACAGGTGACGGAGGCTAGTGAGAGACACAGCCCTGCCGACTGGTCTCCTTCGAACGTCATGCCCACTATCCTCCAGGGGCCCTTAGCACTCGCTGGCGGGCAATCCCACCACATGACCCAGGCTTTTCACTCTCCTGCAGTCCTGCAGGACAAGGACATAACTTCTCTCTCCTCTGTCCCCGACAGCTCCTCCCCCATTGTCCTCTCATCCGGTGTTTCTGCTTCCTACTTCACTAAGAAAACAGGCAATCAGAGTAAGAGGAATAGTGTGGGGTGGTCAGAGGAGAATAAAAATTCCAGACAGCAGTTTCACATGACTATAGGCGAGGGGCTGATAAGACTCTGAAGAACAGGATGTGGACCAAGCTGGCCGAGACTGACTGGACCCAACATGGTGCTGGATTTGACATAGGTTTTTCCTCGGACCTCATTATGATAGATGCAGAAGGAAGATAAGGGGAAGGGTCCCTGGTGAATCTCCCACCAGCCTGCCCACTGGGAGGATGGGGTGGAGACTCAGGAAGTTCACACCATTTGCGAGGGGGAGGAGTGTGGCCTCTCCTGTTCCTGGATGGGGACCTGGGATTCAATCTGTGAGGTGGGAGCCTGTAAGCAGGAACTCCTCTTGCTATGCTGAGCTTTTTTTTCCTTTTCACCCAATAAATTCTGTTCCCCCTCACCCTTCAAAGTGTCTGCGTGCCTAACTCTTCCTGGTCCTGTGAGAAGAACCCGTTTTTTCCTACAACAATTACATGCCCATTAACATTAACATACCAAAAATCACACACCCACCAGCACCACAGCAGTTCTGAGAACACCCATAATTGGTGTAAAAATGAGTGGCGCCACAGTTCCGAGAAATCTCCACCTTTCTCCAGGAGTTTTCATGAATATTCCACCACTTGGTGAAAGAAACCCATAAAATGGCCGGGCATAGTGGCTCATGCCTGTAATCTTAGCACTTTGGGAGGCCGAGGCAGGTGGATCACCTGAGGTCAGGAGTTCGAGACCAGCCTGGCCAACATGGTGAAACCCCGTCTCTACGAAAAATACAAAAATCAGCTGGGTGTGGTGGTGCATGCCTGTAATCCCAGCTACTCGGGAGGCTGAGGAAGGAGAATTGTTTGGACCTGGAAGGTGGAGGTTGCAGTGAGGCAATATTGCACCACTGCAGCCTAGCCTGTGCGGTGGGAGCGAGACTCCATCTCAAAAAAAAAAAAAAAAAAAAAGAAAACCCTAAAGATAAACCCAAACCCTCTTGTGTGACTCTCTCTTGAGTCTGCCCACACTCCCGCTCAGTGTGTACTTTTTGCTTTGCAATAAATCTCGGTATTTTCACTACTTTCTGACTCATTCGGGAATTGCTTCTCGCAATGGCATCAAGAACCTGGACACTGGCTGGGTTGAGGTTCTGCTGGCTTTGGGGGACCTTCCCCAGCCCACCAGTATCAAGAAAGCAATTTCCTTGGATTCAACACCTCTATCCGTTCACCTGGGTCTGTGCCTCGTCGTTTTCAGCCTCCACTCCTGCCCCTGAGAATGACCCCTGCTTGCTCCTTTCCAAGGCTACACCTCCATTTGTATACCACATCTCATCCTTCTCACAAGCTCAAGGCCTTTGCTCCAGCAAGTGTCCCTCTGTCCCTGACTAGATCATTCCAATCACCATTAAAATATGATCTCTTGGGCCAGGAGTAGTGGCTCACACCTATATTCCTAGCACTTTGGGAAGCCTAGGCAGGAAGGATCACTTGAGGCCAGGAGTTCAAGACCAGCCTAGGCAACACAGGAAGACCCTGTCTCCAAAATAAAATAATGAAAAACAATTAGCCGCGCGTGATGGCTCACACTTGTAGTTCTAGTTACTTGGGAGGCTGAGGCAGAAGAATTACTTGAGCATGACAGTTCAAGGCTGCTGAGCTATGATTGCGCCACTGTACTCTAGCCTGGGCGAGAGTGAGATCCTGTCTCAAATAATAATAATAATCTGCCAGCTCGGAGTGGGTGGTCACACTATATCCCATAGAACTAGGAGGCCAAGGTGAGGATCATCTGAGGTCAGGAGTTTGAGATCAACCTGGGCCACAACATGGAGGAACCCTGCCCTACCAAAAAATACAAAAACAGCCTGGCATGGTGAGCAAGTATGTTTGTAATCCCATTCACTGGGAGGCTGAGGCAAGAGAATTGCTTGAAGCTGGGAGGCAGAGGTTGCAATAAGCCGAGATCGCACCATTGTACTCCAGCCTGGGCGACAAGAGTAAGACTCTGTCTCAAAAACAATAATAATAATAAATAATAATAATAATAATAATAATAATTTATTGCGTCTAAAAAAAAGAAAATGCACAACAAAACCAAGAGCCTCTCTTGACCCCAAGCCTCTCCTCTTCTATCCCACTTCTCTCTCTCTTTTTTTTTTCTTTTTTTTAAGCCAGAGTCTCTCTCTGTCACCAAGCTAAAGTGCAGTGGCTCCCTCTTGGCTCACTGCAAACTCCACCTCCCCCATTCAAGTGATTCTCCTGCCTCAGCCTCCCAAGCAGCTAGGATTACAGGTGCCCACCCCTTCGCCTTGCTAATTTTTCTATTTTTAGTAGACACAGCGTTTCACATGTTAGCCAGGATGGTCTCAAACTCCTGACCTCAGGTGATCTGCCCACCTCGGCCTCCCAAAGTGTTGGGATTACAGGCGTGAGCCAACATGCCTGGCCCCCATTTCTCTGTATAGCAAAACTCTTTGACAGCATCTACAATTGTTGCTGCTTTCAGGGTTCTCCTGTTCGCTCTTGCATACACTTCAGCCTGGCTTCTGTTGCCAGCACTCTACCCAAACTGCTTTTGTCAGAGTCGCCAGTGACCTTCACATTGCCAAATCTAATTTTATTTATTTATTTATTTATTTATTTATTTATTTATTTATTTATTGAGATGGAGTTTCACTCTTGTTGCCCAGGCTGGAGTGCAGTGGCGCAGTCTCGGCTCACTGCAACCTTCACATCCCGGGCTCAAGTGATTCTCCTGCCTCAGCCTCCCAAGTAGCTGGGATTACAGGCATATGCCACCATGACTGATTAATTTTGTATTTTTAGTAACAATAGGGTTTCACCATGTTGGCCAGGCTGGTCTTGAACTCCTGACCTCAGGTGATCCGCCCACCTTGGCCTCCCAAAGTGCTGGGATTACAAGCGTGAGCCACTGTGCCCAGCCAATTATTTTTATAAAAGAACAACTTCAATGAGATATAACTCACGTAACATATAATTCATCCGTTTTTTAAAAACTGTTTGTTTGTTTGTTTGTTTATTTAGAGATGGAGTCTGGCTCTGTCACCAAGGCTGGAGTGCAATGGTGCAATCTTGGCTCAATGCAACCTCTGCCTCCTGGGTTCAAGTGATTATCCTGTCTCAGCCTCCCAAGTAGCTGGAATTACAGGTGTGTGCACCACTACTCCTGGCTAATTTTTGTATTTTTAGTAGAGATGGAGTTTTGCCGTGTTGGTGAGACTGGTCTCGAACTCCTGACCTCAAGGGATCCACCTATCTCAAGCTCCCAAAGTGCTGGGATTACAGGCATAAGCCACCGCGCCTAGCCTATATGTTTTCATTTCTCTTCAGTATACATTCAGGAGTAGAAATGTTGGTTGTAAGGTAATTTTTTTGTTTAGCCATTTGAGGAACTGTCAGACTGCTTTCCAAAGCAGCTGCACCATTTTTCATTCTCACTAGCAGTGTTTGAGGACTCCAATTTCTCCACATCCTCACCAACACTTGTTGATTACTGTCCTTTTTGACTATAGCCATCCTGATGGGTGTGAAATAGTGTCTCATTGTGGTTTTGATTGCATTTTCCTGATGGCTAATGAGGTGAGTATCTTTTCATGTGCTTATCGGTCATCTGTATCTTTGGAGAAATGTTAATTGAGTTCCTTTGCCGATTTTTAAATTGTGCTATTTATTATCATTGAGTTGTAAGGGTTCTTTATTTATTCTAGATACAATCCCTTATATGATTTGCAAAATTTTTTCCCATTTTAATTATTAATTCTTAATCCTCATATTTTATTTAACCTCTAAATTGCCCAAGACACAGCTGATCATTCCTTCTTTGTAATTCTTTCTTTTTTCTTTCTTTCTCTTCTCTTCTCTTTTCTCTCTCTCTCTCTCTCTCTCTCTCTCTTCTTTCTTGATGGATTCTCACTTTGTCACCCAGGCTGCAATCTCTGCTCACTGCAACCTCTGCTTCCCAGGTTCACTCAGCCTCCCAAGTAGCTGGGATTACAGGTGCCCGCCACCACACCTAGCTAATTGTTGTATTTTTAGTAGAGACAGGGTTTCACCACATTGACCAGGCTGGTCTCGAACTCCTGACCTCAGGTGATCCGCCTATCTCGGCCTTCCAAAGTTCTGGGATTACAGTCGTGAGCCAATGTGCCTGGCTCCTTTTAATACTTTCTTCCTTTGGCTTTTTTTTTTTTTTTTTTTTTTTTTTTGAGACAGAGTCTTCTCTGTTGCCTGGACTGGAGTGCAGTGGTGTGATCTCTGCTCACTGCAACCTCTGCTTCTGAGATTCAAGTGATTCTGGTGCCTCAGCCTCTGGAATAGCTGGGATTACAGGCACAGGCCACCATGCCCAACTAATTTTTGTATTTTTTGGTAGAGATGTGGGTTTCTCCATGTTGGCCAGGCTGGTCTCAAACTCTTGGCCTCAAGTGATCCACCCGCCCCAGCCTCCTGAAGTGCTGGGATTACAGGTGTGAGCCACCATGCATGGACCTTCCCTTGGCTTCTAAAATACCACAGTGTCCTAGTTTTCCTTCTGTTTCACTGACTGCTGTGGTTTCCTCCATATCCACTCAGCCTCTAAAGAATGAAATGCCCAGGACTTACTCCCTGGTCTTCTGTTTTCTGTCTACACTCATTCCCTTGGTGATCTCACCAGTCCCAAGCTTGAAATACCATCTCTGTGCTGGCAAATCCCAGATTTATTTATTTATTTATTTATTTGTTTATTTATTTATTTAATTTTTTTTTGAGACAACATCTCACTCACTCTGTCACCCAGGCTGGAGTATAGTGGTGTGATCTCGGCTCACTGCAACCTCTCTCCCGAAATCCCAAATTTATATATTTCAGTCCAGAGCTCTGTCTGGCACTCCAGGCTCATTTATTTAATTTTAGTCAACATCTCTACTTTTATGTTTGTAGTCATCTCAAATTTTGCATGTTCAATGTTGACTTCTTGAACTGAAGTCCTAGCAAATGGCAAATTCCAGTTCTTGGCCCCAAGCCCTGAAGCCACTTTCCACTCCTTTTTCTCTCACACTGCACTTTTGATTTGTCAGCAAGCCCTGTCGGCTCTGCCTTCAGAACCCAGACAGGCCCTGACCACATCTCGGCCCCACCCCCAGCTTACTGCCACCTCTGTGGTCTAAGCCACGCCCCACTCTCCAGGATTTTTGGAGCCTTTCTGCCTTGTGCTTCTCACCTACAGTGTTTTCAACCCAGCAAGCCAGTGTGATCCTTTTTAAACCTAAGTCAGATCATGTAATTTTAATGCCTCCTTCTCATTTGGAGTAAAAGCCACAATCTCCTGCCACACCCCTTCCCTTATCAGGGGCAGCCATACTGGCCTCCCTGATGTGCCTCAACCATGCCAGGCACGCTCCCACCTCGGGGCCTTGCAACTGCTCTTCCATCTGCCTGGCATGGTCTCCTTTGATCCCCACATGGCTGCTCCCTCAATTCCTCCAGGTCGTTTTCTCCATGTCTGCTGTTCTCAGGGAGGCCTTCTCTGACTATCCAATTAGAATGGCACCTCCGCTCCCCACACCTGCTGGCCTCTTCTCTATTTCCAAAGTACCTAACACCGTCTACCATGCTGCGTATTTACCTATTTATTGCCCCATTTCCCGCCCCTGGAACCAAAGCTCCAGGAGAGCAGGGATTTTGTTTTCTATGTAATCCAGCACCTGAAACCTGTGTATGCTCAGTAAATATTCATGGGATGAGTGAAGGTGATACAGGACTAATATGGGTCGCAGAAGAATGGAAAATTCCAGGCAGCAGTTTCACATGACTAGCAAAAGGAAGCTGTTGAAATAACTGCAGAAGCTAAGGGCTCATAAGACCCTGAAAAATCAGGGCATGGGCCAAGCTAGCTGAGACCAACTGGACACAGCATGGCACTGGATTTGACCTAGGTTTCTCCTAGGACCTCATTATACGCTCATTAACATACTAAAAATCACACACCCACCAGCCCCACAATAGTTCCCATATTTGGTGTAAAAATGGGTGGCACCACAGTTCCAAGAAATCTCCACCTTTTTCCAGTAACTTTCATAAATATTCCACCCCTTGGTTAAAGAAATCTATAAAAATAGAAACCATAGCCGGGCACGGTGGCTCACGCCTATAATCCCAACACTTTAGGAGGCCAAGGTGGGCGGATCACATGAGATCAAGAGTTTGAGACCAGCCTGGCCAACATGGTGAAATCCCGTTTCTACTAAAAATACAAAAAATTAGCTGGGCATGATGGCACATGCCTGTAATCCCAGCTACTCAGGAGGCTGAGGCAGGAGAATCGCTTGAACCCGGGAGGTGGAGGCTGTAGTGAGCCAAGATCACGCCATTGCACTCCAGCCTGGGCAACAAGAGCAAGACTTTGCCTCAAAAAAAAAAAAAGAAGAAGAAAAAAAAAAAAAAACCGCAAAGCCCCTTGTGCGATTCTTTCTTGAGTACACCGGCACTCCCCTCTTGAGTGTGTGTACTTTTAAAACTTTAAAAAAAATTTTTTTGAGACAGGGTCTCACTCTGTGGCCCAGGCTGGGAGTGCAGTGGCACAATCACAGCTCACTGCAGCCTCAACCTCCAGGGCTCAAGCTATCCTCCCACGTCAGCCTCCTGAGTAGCTGGGACTACAGGCACTCGCCACCACACCCAGCTAATTTTTGTAATTTTTGTAGAGATGTTGCCCAAGCTGGTCTTGAACTCCCAAGCTCAAGCAATCCGGGATTACAGACATAAGCCACCGTGCCCTGTCAAAGCTCCAGTTCTTCTTTTTTTGTTGTTGTTTTTGGTTTTTGTAATTTTTAGTAGAGACGGTTCTGTTAGCCAGATGGTCTCTCGATCTCCTGACCTCGTGATCCGCTCCATTTCGGCTCCCTCCCAAAGTGCTGGGTGGCTTGAGCCACCAAGGCCGCTTTTTCGCTTTTTTTTTGAGACAGAGGTTCTCTCTTGTTGGCCAGGCTGGAGTACAATGGCGTGATCTCGGCATACTGCAACCTCCGCCTCCAGGGTTGAAGAGATTCTCCTGCCTCAGCCTCACAAGTAGCTGGGATTACAGGCATGCCACCACCGCTAATTTTGTATTTTTAGCAGATGGGTTTCTCCATGTTGGTCAGGCTGGTCTTGAACTCCCCACCTCAGGTGATCCACCTGCCTTGGCCTCCCAAAGTGCTGGGATTACAGGCGTGAGCCCACCGGCCAAAGCTCCAGTTCTTGTCCCATCTTGGTCTCTTATTGCCAAGTGACCTGGTGCAAACCCCTTAACTGGTTTCCCTCGGCTGTCCTCCTCTATTCATTAGGTCATGACCATCTATGCCTCAGGGCTGCATAAAAGACCCAGTGTGTGAGCAGTGTCTGGCATGTAGTCAAGGCTGGCTTGCCCTCCTCAGGAAACCACCAATTCTGCTAATTTGGCACAAGCTTCAGACAGGTGTGGGATTTCGTGGTGCGGGGATACAGTGGAGTGGGAGAAGGAAGGTAGAAGAGAGAGGGGACACCAGAGAAAGGCAGACGAGGCCCTGAGAGAGAGAATCTGCAGGCCAGAGGCTGGACTTGAAGGCTGGTGAGGCACAGAAGCCTGAGCTGTCCCTGGTGGGATGAGCAGGGCAGATGGTTCCAATCTCCCTTCCCTCAGGTGTGGAGCTGCTCATGAAGCCCCTCCCTGTCTAGAAGCTGGTTCAGCCCATCTGACCGACCCTGTAGGGAGGCAGGCAGAGATGAGTGGGTGAGAGTCATTTCACAGGTGAAGAAACTGAGGCTCAGGGAAGGTGGCGATTTATGCCTCTGTCTCATCTCTGCCAGGGTAGAAGCTCCTGGGATTCAGTTTCATTTAGTTCCTGTTTCTTGCTCTCAGGGCCAATGCTGTTGATTGAAACCGAGTGAGTGCTCCTCAGTAGTTTCCCAGCCCCACCAGACCCTACCTTTGTAACAAGTATCAGTATCTTGCAATGCCCCTTTCCTATAACAGAATACATCTATAGATTATGTGATCTATTTATACACTACTAATTTATTTATTTATTTATTTTTTGAGATGGAGTTTCACTCTCATTGTCCAGGCTGGAGTGCAATGGCATGATCTTGGCTCACTGCAACCCTCCTCCCAGGTTCACAGCCCCTGCCTGAGTCTCCCAAGTAGCTAGATTGCAGGCATGTGCCACCATGCCCACACTGTGCATTTAGTAGAGCTGGGGTTTCACCATGTTGGGCAGGCTGGTCTCGAACTCCTGACCTCAAGTGATCCACCCACCAGCCTCCCAAAGTGCTGGAATTACAGGCGTGAGCCACCATGCCTGGCCTTTATACACTACTAATATAGCAGTGGGATGAGCCAAGCATAGACAAACCTCAGACACCGGATTAAAAGAAGGAAGAGAGGTTTTTATTCGGCCGGGAGCATCGGCAGACTCGAAATTCAAGAGCCGAGCTCCCCAAAAGAAATTCTTGGATCTTTTAAAGGCTTACAAGTGTAAGGGGTCCACGAAAGGGTCGTGATAAGTCGAGCAAGCCGTGGAAACGTGATCAGCTGGCATGCATTAGCTACTGCACCAAAAAAGTTTTACAATGCTTTTTTTCATACAGTGTCTGGAATTTACAGATAACACAAGTAGTTTAGGCCAGGGGTTGATGTTATTATTATTACTTTGTTTAACTCCTAGGGCTGGGGGGTGGTGCCAAGGTTGTCTGGCTATTTATCTTACTTTTGTTTCTTTCTCTCTTTCCTCCTGTCTTGTGAACTAGGCAAGGTAGGGGGAGGAGGGCAGCAGGAGTAGTAGTGGTCTCCTTCCTTACTAATTTTGAAGAAAAAAAAAAATCAATGTCCTAACTGAAAGTAAGAAAATAAAAGTAAAATCAGGTCGGGCGCGGTGACTCACTCCTGTAATCCCAGCACTTTGGGAGGCCGAGGCGGGCAGATCACGAGGTCAGGAGTTCGAGACCATCCTGACCAACATGGTGAAACCCTGTCTCTACTAAAAATGCAAAAATTAGCCAGGCATGGTGGCGTGTGCCTGTAATCCCAGCTACGTGGGAGGCTGAGGCAGGAGAATTGCTTGAACCCAGGACATGGAGGTTGCAGTGAGCCGAGATAGCGCCACTGCACTCCAGCCTGGATGACACAGTGAGACTCTGTCTCAGAAAAAAAAAAAAGGGCCAGGCGCAATGGCTCACGCCTGTAATCCCAGCACTTTGGGAGGCCGAGGCAGGTGGATCACGAGGTCAGGAGATCGAGACCATCCAGGCTAACACGGTGAAACCCTGTCTCTACTTAAAAAAAAAAAAATTTACCGGGGCGGGGGGGGGGACCCCTAAACCCAACAAAAAAAAAAAAAAAAAAAAAAAAAAAAAAGTGAACCTGGGAGGCGGAGCTTGCAGTGAGCCGAGATCGCGCCACTACACTCCAGCCTGGGCGACAGACTGAGACTCCGTCTCAAAAAAAATAAAAAGAAAGAAAAGAAAAACAATCTATAATCTCTCTCTCTCTTTTTATTTTTTATATTTTATTTTATTCTTTTGAGACAGAGTCTCGCTCTGTCGTCCAGGCTGGAGTGCAGTGGCGCGATCTCGGCTCATTGCAACCTTAGCCTCCAGGGCTCAAGCGATTCTCCTGCTTCAGCCTCCAGAATGGCTGGGTTTATAGGCACTCACCACAACACCCAGCTAAGTTTTGTGTTTTTAGTAGAGACGGGGTTTTGTATTTTAGTAGAGACAGGGTTTCACCATGTTGACTAGGCTGGTCTTAAACTCCTGACCTCAGGTGACCCACCCGCCTCGGCCTCCCAAAATGCTCCCAAAACGCGGTGGCGTGAGCCACCACGCCCAGCCTATTTATTTGTTTAATTAATTAATTAATTAGAGACAGAGCCTCGCTCTGTTGCCCAGGCTAGAGTGCAGTGGCTCAATCAAGGGTTATCGTAATCTCTGTCTCCTAGGCTGAATCTATTCTCCCACCTCAGCCTCACCAGTAGCTGAGACTACAGGTGCACACCACCACACCCGGCTAATTTTTTTTTTTTTTTTTCCAGAGACTGGGTCTCGCAGTGTTGCCCAGGCTGGTCTTGAATTCCTGGGCTCAAGTGGTCCGCCCTCCTCAGCCTCTCAAAGTGCTGGGATTACAGGCATGAGCCACCACGCCGGCCTTGTCTTTTTTTTTGAGACGGAGTCTCACTGTCACCAGGCTGGAGTGCAGTGGCGTAATCTCGCCTCACTGCAACCTCCGTCTCTCGGGTTCAAGCGATCCTCCCTGCCTCGGCCTCCTGAGTAGCTAGGACTACAGGTGCGCACCACCGCGCCCAACTAATTTTTTTTTTTTTTGTATTTTTAGCAGAGACGGGGTTTCACCACGTTGGCCAGGGTGGTCTCCATTCCTTGACCTCGTGATCCGCCGGCCTCGGCCTCCCAAAGTGCTGGGATTATAGTCGTGAGCCACCACGTCTGTCTTTTTAAAACCTGTAAATACTCAGGCCTACTCTTGTAGAAAAAAGGCTTCTCAAATTTGAATGTGCCCGGGAGTCACCTGCGGCTCCTGGGAAAATGCAGGTTCTGAGTCAGCAAGTCTGGGGCTAGACCTGAGAGCCTGCATTTCTAACCTGCTCCCAGGTGGTGCCCAGTTATTGCTCCGCAGGCTGGCAAAAGATGACCTTGGCTGCAGATCTGAGGGGCTGCGAAGCTCAGGGCGTCCAGTTCCCGGAGTGTCCCCTGCCCAGAACCGTCCCCTCCCAGACCCCAGTGAGGGTCAGCCCTCTTCCAGGCCTGCCCTAGACCGCTGCCCAGGGAAGCGCCCGCACTGCCGCAGCCGCAGCCGCCCAGTCTGATTCCTGGCAACCACTTGGCTGGGCGCCCGCTGCAGCGACAGCATTTCCCACGGGAGGAGCCGCGCCGGGAATGGGCCGCGGGGGAGGGAGGGAGGCCCCGCCCCGGGAATTGTCCTCTGAAGGGGCGGGGCATGGGCGTCCCCGGCCCTGCTAGCCCCATCTCCTTCCCTGTCCCTGCTTGGGTGAGTAAATTCCTAGTGCTTTGATTCGCTTGCCCCTCCTTCCGTCCCTCCCCACTTCCTCCTCGCTCGCTGGTTCCCTCCACCTTCAGTCTGAGCTGCGCCCTTACAATGGGGAGCCCGCGGTGACCCGGCTGTTCCCTATCCGCCACCTCCCTCCAGGCAGGAGGCTTATGGAGGGCTATTGCTGGTCTGGGCAGGGCAGGGGCCGTGCTTCCTGGGGAGGACGGAGGAGGTCTCCCACCCGCGATAACGAGGCCAGGCTAAACTGCTTTCCCGACTCTGCTGGAAGGCAAAACATGAGCCCCTAACAACAGCAACTGTCCTTCCCTCCCAGGAGGACTGCACTCTACAGTTTACAGGACACTTTTCTTGCCACTGTCATGTTTTATCCTCATAAACTCGGTATTCTTGCCATTTCACAGATGGCAAAACTGAGGTCCAGAGAGGCCAAGTCACTAGGACAAGGTGCCAGAGCTCAGAGGACATTCCAGGACCTGAACCTGGTATACCATACATGTTGTAGGAGAAGCTTTCTGGATCTTCTGGGCCTGGATTATCCAGGAATACCATTCCAACCCTTGAACTTGGGGCTCTAAATTTCCATCAGGATCCTTTTTTTTTTTTCTTTAGAGACAGTTTCCCTTTGTTGCCCAGGCTGGGGTGCAGTGGTGCAATCTCGCAACCTCTGCCTCCCAGGTTGTAAGAGATTCTTCTGCCTCAGTCTCTGGAGTAACTGGGATAACAGGCATGCACCACCATGCCCTACTGCTTTTGTATTTATTTATTTATTTATTTATTTATTTATTTATTTTTTTTTTCGAGAAAAGTCTCACTCTTATCCCCCAGGTTTGAGTGCAATGGCTCCATCTCGGCTAACTGCAACCTCTGCCTCCCGGGTTCAAATGATTCTCCTGCCTCTGTCTCCCAAGTAGCCGGGATTAAGTCTCCTGCCACCACGCCCAGCTAATTTTTGTATATTGTAGTAGAGACGGAGTTTCACCATGTTGACCAGGCTAGTCTCGAACTCCTGACCTCAGGTGATCCACCCACCTCGGCCTCCCCAAGTGCTGGGATTACAGGCATAAGTCACTGTGCCCGGCCTGCTTTTGTATTTTTAATAGAGACGGGGTTTCGTCATCTTGGCCAGGCTGGTCTCGAACACCTGACCTCAGGTGATCCACCTGTCTTGGCCTTCCAAAGTGCTGGGATTACAGGCATGAGCCACCCCACCTGGCCACCATCAGGATCCTTAACTTTGAATACCAGAGCTGGAAGGCTAAACCATTATACAGAGGGGGAAACTGAGGCCCACGAAGGGGAAGGGTCTTGCCCAAGCTCAGAAGCCAGATAAGGTTCTGACCCCCACTCCTTAGAGTCTCAGATGAAGTTTCTGGGCCTTTCACAGCTCCCTGTCTTTCCTGCTTGAGCAACTGGGGCCTGTGTTTGGGTACAATGGGTGGGAGGGGTTAGGGCAAGAATCCTCCAAATCAAAGCATGCACCCAGCAGGGAAGGGGAGAAGATTTAGTGCCTCTGAAAATACACTTTGCCTTTAGGCTTTATTTCCTAAGACAGAGATGTGTCACTAAAGCAAGGAGATGATAGTGGGTTTTGACTTGATTTTGTTTTTCACTATTTTGCTTCCCAGGCAGGAGGCCCAAGCCCTGACAACAGAGGTGAGAGAGGCTGTGCCAGCCCTGCTCGGGGCATTTTTGGGCTCAAGGGCCAGACTCTGCCTCCAGTCTAGGGCCAAGCTGGGGCCTGTGGCAGGATCAGATAGAGGTGAGTGCATTTTCTGTGAGTGACCCCATTGAGGCCTAGCCCAGAACAGGTGGGGGCTCTGTGTGGGCCTGGGTGGAGATCTTTCTCACTGGGCACAGACTCAGTTTATGACCAAGGTCAGGGCCCATCCTGGGATCAGGGAACAGGGAGAAGCAGCTCTTAGCTTCTCCCAGGACAGAACCAGCCCAGGATTCTTGCTCTAGGAGGGTGAGTCAGGCAGGCCTCTTGGAGTCCACAGGTCTTAGGCTCTTGGGCTGGAGCACAGGCTCTGGGTGAAGGTGATGTCCGTGAGCTGAGGTCCAGGCTCTCTGGCTCACCAGTGGGTGGCTTTTCAGGGCAGATGAACCCCCCATCTCTACCCACATTCCCCACCTTACAGCTCAACCACCAGGACTCTGTGAACATGACTGGCCATCTCCTTCCACTGCTCCTACTTAAGGTCCTGGTGCTTACACAGGAAAGTGGTACCACAACCAGCTTTTTCTAGTGGCAGCTGGACTTGTGGTCGGGGGGGCGCAGCTTCTCTAACTGTCCTCAGGGCTCTGTCCAGAGGTATGGATTCTGGTAAACTGGCTAGCTGGAAAGAATAACCAAAAGCCCTCCACCATGGTCAATTTCAGGCTACACGCATGACATCACTACACGTGAAGTTGCAAAGAGATGTGCAGAATTGGCTCCAGAACCCCCCTGTCCCTGTCCCAGGACAGTCCCGTTGCCTTCCACGGGGCCCAGAAAGGTGCTGGGGTCCTGCTGGCTTACCAAGTTAGGGTACCCTCGAGGACTTCCTGTCCTGCCCTTGTGCCTGTTGGTGTGAGGTGACTGTGATTATGATTGTGGCTATAGCTGACATTGTGATTGTGATGGTTACTGGTGTCTTTTCAGTGATGGGGAGAAGAGGCCAGTCAAGGAAGTGCCTCTGTCACTCAAGGGACACTGCCAGGTGCCCAGGAGTATGAAGGCCAATTAGGGCCCAGGGTCCTCAGGGCTGTGTTGTGGCTCTATGCAGGAAACTGGAAACCTGATGTGACCTAATGGACACATCTCCTGCCACTCTCCCCTCCCTCCACTGTGCAGTGATCACCTGGCCTCATGCTGCACTGAGGAGACAGGAACCCAGCTGTGGGATGCACTCACCTTTCCATGGTGTAATCTGTATTCCCACCTGTACCACGCCCATCTTCTCCTTCCTGACTCCCATCTGAGGTTGAGTCCCTCCTCTTATCAAAGGACAGTCTTTTTCTTTGAGATAGAGTCAGCTCACTGCAACTTCTGCCTCCCCAGTTCAAGCAATTCTCCTGTCTCAACCTCCTGAATAGCTGGGATTACAGGCGTGCACCACCATGCCTGGCTAATTTTTTTGTATTTTTAGTAAAGATGGGGTTTCACCATGTTGGCCAGGCTGGTCTCGAACTCCTGACCTCAAGTGATCCTCCCACCTTTCCCTCCCAAAGTGTTGGGATTACAGACGTGAGCCACCACTCCAGTCCTAAAAGACAGTCCTGCTTTTTCCGGCGGTGACGACCTACCCACACGAGAACATGCCTCTCGCAAAGGATCTCCTTCATCCCTCCCCAGAAGAGGAGAAGAGGAAACACAAGAAGAAACGCCTGGTGCAGAGCCCCAATTCCTACTTCATGGATGTGAAATGCCCAGGATGCTATAAAATCACCACGGTCTTCAGCCATGCACAAACGGTAGTTTTGTGTGTTGGCTGTTCCACTGTCCTCTGCCAGCCTACAGGAGGAAAAGCAAGGCTTACAGAAGGATGTTCCTTTAGGAGGAAGCAGCACTAAAGGCACTCTGAATCAGGATGAGTGGGAAACCATCTCAATAAACACATTTTGGATTAAAAAAAAAAAAAAAAAAAAAGACAGTCCTTAGTGGCTTCCCATTGGCTGGAATAAAATGCTGATTCTTTATGGGAGACTTTAGCCTCATCTCCCCCTCACATCCCCGGCTCCTTGTGTTCCAGTTTCCATTGGCTCCTTTTCCGTTCTACAAGCACAACAAGCTTGTTCCTACCTCAGGGACTTGGAGCCCACAGTTGCCTCCTAGTCTCTGCATGTCTGGTTCCTCATCCTCCCAGTCTCTTTGTTGTGGTCGGCCCAGCACTGATCGTCTGCGGTTGCCTTGTTTACTGCAGTGTTTGTTTACTGACTTGTTTCAGGGTCTTCCCTACAAGAGTGTAAGCTCCATGAGGGCAGTGTGCTCATTCTCTGTGGTACCTGGAATCTGGCTGGTACCAGATAAATGCACATGGAATATGTATATACATGTCTGTGTTTATTTCCCCTTTTTGTCCCTGGGCCGTTGTTAACATCTTGTTTGCAGGTCCAAGCCTGGTTTCTTCTCTCCACTGGGCTATAAAGGGAATGGGCCAAGTGTCCCCCCAACATTTGGGCCAGAATATGAAAGAAGGGCTAGTACTCTGTAGGCGCCCCGGTGGTGGGGGCAGCAGAGGTTGCTGGGTGAGCCCAAGGGGCTTTGAGCCTCCTGGGGTTGAGAAGTCCGGGAGCCTCCAACTTTGATTTGCTTTTGGTACAGAGGGCAGCATTTCCTCCAGCTTCTGTGTGTGTCCCGGCCCCCGGGCTTCCTCTCTGAGCAGGACTTTCGTTGTTTTCTGTCTGCCCTGTGCCCATTTCCTCCTTCCTCCCTCACTCCTGAGGATGAGATCCTCCTCTTATCAAAGGACAGCCCTTCCTGTCTTCCCATTACATCCAAAGCCCCTTTCTCTTTGGGGAGGAGCCCCCACTACGTGAGTCTTGACGGACATCTGGGCCCTATCGCCCACTATAGAAGCTGGAGGGGACCACAGACGCCTCTTCCTACTCCCCGGCAGGGAGGACATGGGCACATAACCTGCGGCGGCCAAGGCGCATAGCCCAGGGCTTGGAGTGAGCGATGCCAAGACAGGAGGGTGAGAATTCATTTAGAAAGGTGGCCTTTGCCAGCCTGGCCAATATGGTGAAATCCTGTCTCTACTGAAAATTAAAAAAAAAAAAAATTAGCTGGGCATGGTGGCGCGTGCCTGTAATCCCAACTACTCAGGAGGCTGAGGCACGATAACTGCTTGAACCCGGGAGGCTGAGGTTGCAGTGAGCGGGATTGTGCCGCTGCATTCCGGCCTGGGTGACAGAGGGAGACTCTTCTCAAAAAAAAACAAAACAAAACAACTGGTCTTTGGTAGCAGTTGCCAATATGGTGTCTGGTGGTGACAGTGATGTCCAGGTGTCTTGCAGCAGGTTTGGCCTGTCCAATGCTGTCACTTCCTTCATTTCTGCTTTCATCTGAGCTTGGGAGGTAGTTTGAGAAGTCGCCGTTGCAGTTGTGGAGGGGTGGGGAGAGCAAGACCCCTTTGGAGAGGAGCTAACAGGGTTTCCTGCCCCAGAGCTCTGCCGCCACTCAGGTGCCCAGAACCCGCCACCCAAATTCCATTGTCTGAGAGCTCAGGGTTGAGCCCCCTCCCTCCTCCACCACATCTCCTGAGGCTCCTCCCACCAGGTATCCCAGCTGAAGAGGCTCTTCCCTGGGAACTGCTGCCTCAGCCCAGATTCAAGTCAGACAACAGGAAGGACTTCCTGACTGGGGGGGATGGGAGGCCCTGGACAAGGTCAGTGGGGGCATTTCTATCCCAAGACAAGGGACTGACTTCTGGAGGCCCTTTTCCAAATGACAGACAGAAAGAGCAGAGTTTTCTTCAACCTGGCCAGGGCAGGGAGAGAAGGTTTTTAGAACAGGGCAAAGCACGTAGGGCCAAAGAGCACCAAGGTTAAGAGCTCAGACTCTGGAGCTAGACTCCCTGTGTTACATCCCAGCTCTGTCACTAACTAGTTGTGTCATCCTGGGTAAGCTACTTAACTCTGCTTCAGTTTTTTTATCTGTAAAATAGGAGCAATAGTAGTACCTATCTCAGGAGGTTTAAATGAGTGAGTTGAAATTTGTAAAGTGTCAGAGCAGTGCCTGGCACAAAATGACCATTATATAAATTATTTATTTATTTATTTATTTATTTATTTATTTATTTATTTATTTGAGACGGAGTCTCACTCTGTCGGCCAGGCTGGAGTACAATGGCGCCATCTCAGCTCACCACAACCTCTGCCTCCCGGGTTCAAGCGATTCTCCTGCCTCAGCCTCCTGAGTAGCTGGGATTACAGGCATGCACCACCACGCCTGGCTAATTTTGCATTTTTAGTAGAAACGGGGTTTCTCCATGTTGGTCAGGCTGGTCTCCAACTCCCAACCTCAGGTGATCCACCCGCCTCGGCCTCCCAAAGTGCTGGGATTACAGACATGAGCCACCGCGCCCGACCATAAATGTTTAATAAAAGAAAGAAAAGATATTAGCTGCTTCCATTTGAGAGCTACCTGGCACTGGGCACCGTGCCATGTTCTTTATTTGCATTACCTCTAATCCCCACATTACACGGTAAGATAATTATTCTTGCTCCTATCCTGCAGATGAGGAAACTGAGGCCCAGAGAGGGGAAGTCAGTTGTCTAAGTTGACCTAGACGGATTCTTCGAGTTCCCTATTTTATCACACTCTTGCTTTTCTCCACCACAAAGGCAAAGCATTGATGAGGCAGGGGGAGGGACAAAATGGGTCTTCCAGAGGTGCTCTTGGACGCTCCCAGCCACACTACAGCCAAAAAGCCCTCCGTTCACAAACCATGCCGTCCTCGTCAGAATCTGGGAAGGGTTCCTAGTTGTGCAGGGTAAGTAGTATGCTCAGAGCCGCAAACATCTCATTAAGCAATTACCCCAGAGAGCACCAAGTCAAGGAAGTGACCTCACTGCCATGTCGACACCACCCTGCCGCCAGGGTGGGAGTAATGGGGGTAATCATGGACGTGGTGGCAATGACATTGATGGTGACGCTGAGTGATGAAAAGGTGATGGCTCTATTAGATCTTGATGTTGGCAGAGGAAGTGAGGGGGCTGGTAATGACTTGAGGGTAGTTCAGGTGATTGTTAATGGCAGTGGCAGATCACAGTCTTGGTGGAGAGGTGACAGTGGTAGTGGCGATTTGTGGGGCAGACGCTGTGGCTTGGCTCGCTCAAGTCCATTGCACCCTCCTAGCTGGGGTGGCTGGACAGCAAAGCACTGCCTGTCCCTTCCCTGTGGTGCCTGTGTAGGGACAGGCTCCACCAAGAGACTCACTGCAGCAAGGTTTGGAAGGCGGAATCCTCTCTGCTTCAGTTTCCTCATTTACAAAATAGGAATAGGCCGGGTGTAGTGGCTCTCGCCTGTAATCCCAGCACTTTGGGAGGCCGAGGCGGGCAGATCACCTGAGGTCAGGAGTTCGAGACTAGTCTGAGCAACATGGTGAAACCCTATCTCTACTAAAAATATAAAAATTAGCTGGGTGTTGTGGTGGGCACCTATTGTAATCCCAGCTACTCAGGAGGCTGAGGCAGAAGAATTGCTTGAACCTGGGAGGCGGAGATTGCAGTGAGCCGATATTGCACCATTGCACTCCAGCCTGGGTGACAAGAGTGAAACTGCATCTCAAATAAATAAATAAATAAATAAATAAAAATAAAATAAAATAGAAATAATAATAGAACAGTGCCTGTGGCACATAATAAGCACTATGTAAGCATTGGTTGTTGTTGCTAAATTGTCATTTTATTAATTTTAAGTTATTTTGTGCCCCCTTTTGGCTGTTTCTGCCAGCCTGCAAGGTCGTGGGAACACGAGGTTTTTCTGCACTGGCGATCTGGTGTCAGGTCTCCAGCATTTAAGGCTCCAGCCTTGTGCTTGCTCAGAAGTAGTCGCAGGGCTGAAAGCAGGGGTAGCAGCTTCTTAAATCCAGCTTTCTAATCCCTGCATTGAAGCTTCAGGGGTAAGCTTTTGAATTCACACCTCTGGCGTTGGCTTTCTCAGTGGGTCAAGTGTGGAAAGGTCTGGAATCATTCCTGGAGGCTTGGCTCATTGGGACTCTCTGATGGTTGTGCAAGGACCTACTGCCCTGTATTAAATACCTTTCTGCTAAAAACACCAAGAGGGGTTTCTATTTCCTGCATTGAGATAGACCCTGCTCTCACCAGACCCTGCCACGTTCTCTGCGTCCCCTCTTCTGGGTCCTCATCTCTGCTGCTCTTTCCTTGGCGTCATCATTGCCACCTCTATGCGTTCTGAAACTCCACCTTCCAGGCTCCCCCTCCCCGAGTCCTGTCCTCTCCTCTCCGTCTCTTCCTCTTCCTCCTTCATGGTGGGTCTTCTCGGGGGGCTGGCTGCCACGGCCTCACATGTCCCAAACTCACCACATGGTCTTCTCTCCCCAGTTTGGCCTCTGTCTTAGCCTGGGGCCCAAACCACAAAGAAAGCTGGGAGCCTCCCTAGAACTTGAGCCTCTTTCCACCCTCCACTCTGTCTGGGTCTTCTAACATTCAGTGAGCGCCTACTGTGTACTGGCCCAAGAAGCACCCAGAGTTGAGGTTGACCCAGCGTGGGCTCCTGGATGTATGTAAACACCTGTGAAGTTCCACAAATGAGAGGGATGATCTGTAATAAGTCTAGATTTTCAACAGTCAACAGGGAGGTTCAAAGACGCGGCCGCCTTGCCTCAGTTTGGGTCACCTCTAAAGGGCCCTTTCAGCCCCAGAATTCCCTGTGGAACAGGCTGAGGCCTCGGCCGTAACTTCTGCTTCTCACTCCCTTTTGGGGTGGTCCCTGAGAGCAGCCCCCCATAAGCTGCTGAGTGAGGATCTCCTCCAAGTCTGTTTCAGGACCCCGGAGCCCAGAGGTGACTGCCTCTGAGACAACCAACCAGCCATAGTAGAGGCTCTGGCTTGGCACCCACTGGAGTCCCCTGAGGGTCAGACTTTCCTGCCTCCTCCTTCTTTCTCCATTTCTGCAGCCACCACATGAGGCCAAGGTCATGGCGCATCTAAATCTCCACAGCTTCTTTAGTGGTTTCCCTCCCCTCTCTTGCCTCTTCTGACTCCTTCTCCACAGGGCAGCCAGAAGGATCCCAGCAGATCCAGGCAATCTACAGCTTAAGCCCTTCAAGGCTACCCATTGCTTTGACGATAAATTGAGCTCCTGACCCCAGGAGTTACCTCCCAGCTCTGCACACCTCCTCTCAGCTGCCGCAGCTGCCTCAAGGCTGCCTTCCTGGTCCCCACGCCTCCCTCCGCAGCAGGGCTCTTTTCCCTCAGCTCCTTTCCGGCCTTCAGATTTCAGTTAAATGTCCCATCCTCAGGGACAAGGGCATGCCTGCTCCCCAGGAGCAGCCTGTTACCGGTTAATGGGGAGGCTCAAAGGCCCGGCAACCTTGCCTCAGTTTGGGTCCACTCTGAAGGGCCTTCCCAGTTTCTCAGAGAAACCACTTCTTTTTTTTTTTTTTTTGAGGTGGAGTCTTGCTCGGTTGCCCAGGCTGGAGTGCAGTGGCGTGATCTTGGCTCACTGCAACCTCTGCCTCCTGAGTTCAAGTGATTCTTCTGCCTCAGCCTCCCAAGTAGCTGGAACTACAGGCACACACCACCACACCCAGCTAACTTTCAGGGAAACCACTTCTGATCCCCACCTGCCACCTCCACCAGGTGGATGCAGTCCCCGCTCCATCCTGCACTGGCTTCCTGTGGTTTTTGTTCTCAGCCCTTACCCACACTTTGCAATTGTCTTCATTTGTTTTTAACAAATATTTATTGAGCATCTCTTATGTACCAGGCATGTTCTAGGCTCTGATAGAGCAGTGGACAAGAGAGACAAGAATCCCTGCCCTGGACGAGGAAATAGACAATAACTAACAAATACAAAATAGAATGTGAGTTCTGGCTGGGCACGGTAGCTCAGGCCTGTAATCCCAGCACTTTGGGAGGCTGAGGTGGGCGGATCACCTGAGGTCAGGAGATCGAGACCAGCCTGACCAACATGGAGAAACCCTGTCTCTACTAAAAATACAAAATCAGCCTGGCATGGTGGTGCCTGCCTATAATCCCAGCTATTTGGGAGGCTGAGGCAGGAGAATCACTTGAACCAGGGAGGCAGAGGTTGTGGTGAACCGAGATCGCACCATTGCACTCCAGCCTGGGCAATAAGAGTGAAACTCCATCTCAAAAAAAAAAAAAGAATGTGAGTTCTATTTTTCTAGGCCGGTGCTCTGGAAGAAAGTGAGGCAGGGCAAGGGGAGGCAGGAAGGAAGGTGCTTTCTTGAGATGGTGACATTTGAACAGAGGCTGTTGTGGAATGAGAGAGGAAGACATGGGGACATCTAGTTGTGGAATATTCAGGGCAGAGGCCCAGAGGCAGGGATGTGCCTGTGAACTTGAGACACAGGGAGGCTAGTGTGTTGGGGGAAGGGAGCGAGGGGCAGTGGCCAGAGATGAGGTGGGAGAGGTGACAGGGTGCCCCATCATGTGGGGCCTCGTAAGTCACCAGGAGTTTGGGTTTTACTCTGCGTGGGGGTCCATGGAGGGTTCAGAGAGAGAGTGCACAGGAAGCTCACTGTGGCCGGGGTGGGGAACTATCCGAAGAAGGACACTGGGGCCTTGCTCATAGGACAGTGCACTCATCCTGAAAGAGATGGAGGGCAGCGTTGAGGTGAGAAGCATCTGGCCTTGGGATACAGAAGGCAGCACCCACAGCATGTGCCTGCAGGTTGGCTGAGACGGGGAGAGAGCGACTGCAAGGGTGACACCTGTGAAGGGAACCCCTGGCTTTTGTGTGATGACCTCATTACTCTCTGCCTTCCTTTCTGTTCAGGAGAACAGGGACATTGGTCTGGTGTGTTTGTTGGCCTGGAGTTTAGCCTATTACCTGGTAAAAAGTAGATGCTTTATGAATGTTTGTTGAATGACTGAATGAAACATGTGGCATATGCAGATCAAAGGAGATAGACAGATAGAAGGATAGATAGATAGATAGATAGATAGATAGATAGATAGAAAGATAGAAAGATAGATAGATAGATAGATAGATAGATAGACAGACAGACAGACAGACAGATAGATAGCACAGCCTCCAGCTCGCTCTGGCCACAAGGTGGGCATGCTGCCAAGCCAGCCTGGCATAGCCTCCCCTGGGAGCAACCTCCCTCCCACTCACAATCTGGCCCCTTGGAGTCTAGAGGGGCCCAGCTTGGAACAGCTGTGCCCAAAGGGTAGGCACAGGTGCCCAGGTTGGTGTCCACTCTGTGCTTCAGACCCCCGGGGTCTGAGCCAACTCCCCCACCCCTCGGGAGACATGGAAGAGATGTGATGGGGACACAGGACTCCAGGCAGGCTCCTCCCTTCCCTGGCTGCTCTTGCAGTCCTCTCTCCGGGGCAGGGGAAGCCCGCGGAGCTCGCCTTCCCCTGACTCAACTGGAGAAACAGTCAGCTGACCGTGGCCTCGGGTCCTTCATCCCATCTTATTGGTGCCCGTGGGCAAGCACTGGATCGCTATTGATCTTCAGGGGCTCTATCTGAGGCATTGGGGGTGAGAGTTAGCCTTGGACACTACTGTGAAGGTTCGTTGAGATTAATTTGCGGCACCTTGTGATTCCCTCACCTGGGCCCCCTATATTTTTCTCTCCTCACCCTTAGCCCAATTTTTTTTTCTCTCTCTCTCTTTTTTTTTTTTGAGACAGAGTCTCCCTCTGTCGCCCAGGCTGGAGTGCAGTGGCGCGATCTCAGCTCACTGCAACCTCCCCCTCCCGGGTTCACGCCATTCTCCTGTCTCAGCCTCCTGAGTAGCTGGGAGTACAGGCGCTCGCCACCACGTTCAGCTAATGTTTTGTATTTTTAGTAGAGATGGGGTTTCACCGTGTTAGCCAGGATGTTCTCGATCTCCCGACCTTGTGATCCGCCTGCCTCAGCCTCCCAAAGTACTGGGATTACAGGCGTGAGCCACCGCACCCGGCAACTCAATTTCTAACTACATATTTATTAGTGTGATTAACTACTGGATGTCTGTAAGCTGTCCAGGTGCAAGGACAGTGCCTACCTCGTTCACCAGGATATACTGGAAGCCCGGCACCATGCCTGGCTTATATAAGAGGCACTCTGTAAGAGCTGAATGAATGAATGAATGAACGGAGGGATGAATGAATGAAAGCACTTAGTAAAGTCTAAAGCAGGAGTGATGGGAAAGGACGGACGATACTAATTGTAAAATAACTACTGTCAAGCAGGCAGAGGCAGCAACACAGCAGGAGTTCCCCCAGCCTGTGGCTGGGCAGGCTGTACCCTGAGCGGCCTCCTCCCCACCGCACCTCTCCCTACACTCCGGGGTCACAAGCCTTGGTAAGGCTGAAAGTAACAACAGCTGTTTCACCGGTACTGCCTCATTTAACCTGCATGAGAGGATCTTGAGATGATGCTGTCATTATTCCCACTGTAAAGATTTGGAAACTGGGGCTCCGGGAGCTTCAGTAATTTACCTGAGATAAATGAATGGTGGGGCTGGGATTCACACACAGGTCTATCGAGGGTCACAGCCCCCCCGAGGGTTCATGTTGACACTCTCCTGCCCCTCTGGTCACCTTTAAACCTTCCAATCTCTTCATCCCCATCTTTTTCTTTTTCTTTTTTTTTTGAGATGGAGTCTTGCTCTGTCACCCAGGCTGGGGTGTGGTGGTGCCATCTCAGCTCACTACAACTTCTGCCTCTTGGGTTCAAATAATTCTTGTGCCTCAGCCTCCAGAGTAGATGGGACTACAGGCGCCCGCCACCACACCCAGCTAATTTGTGTGTTTTTAGTAGAGATGGGGTTTCACCATGTTGGCCAGGCTTGTCTCGAACTCTTGATCTCAAGTGATCTGCCCGTGTCAGCCTCCTAAAGTGCTGGGATTACAGGCATGAGCCACCATGCCAGGCCACCTGTCCTCATCTTTTCTCCTCCAAAGTCCTTGTGCTCTCCCCAGCAGCTTTGAGCAGGCACCTCTCAGAGCCTCATTCTACCTGTCTGTAAAATGGACACACAAATCTCTGACTGTTTTGTAATGAAGGTCCATGAGGATGGGAATGTTCTGTGTAAAACATGTAAACATGTTCTGTGTAAAAGAGCTGAGTGAAGTGGAGCCAAAGTAGTGAAGATGCTGCAGTGACCTGCGCAAGGTCACCCTGTGGTGGCAGGGGAACAGGTCTCTGCCCTCTGGCTGGGCACCATGGGCAAGTGAGTGTGAGGGTGGGTGGCTGTGTGAGTGTGATTGTGCGTGTAGACTACCCCAGGACCGACCTCTTGAAGGTCAAGAAAAGCCCCTGTTGCAGGCCGGACATGGTGGCTCACGCCTGTAATCCCAACACTTTGGGAGGCCAAGGCAGGTGGATCATCTGAGGTCAGGAGTTCAAGACCAGCCTGGCCAACATGGTGAAATCCCATCTCTACTAAAAATACACATATTAGCCAGGCATGGTGGCGGGTGCCTGTAATCCCAGCTACTCAGGAGGCAGAGGCAGGAGAATTGCTTGAACCCTTGAAGGCAGAGATTGCAGGGAGCCGAGTTTGTGCCATTGCACTTCAACCTGGGCAACAAGAGGGAAACTCTGATTCGAAAAAAAAAAAAAGGAGAAGCCCCTGCTGCTTCCAATTTTAAGGCTTCCAGTGTTATTAAATTAAAAAATAAAAACCTCATGCATTTTAAAGATTTATGTTTAACAAACGAACTTTTTAAAAACACACATATACAATGCAATGCCGTGTAATTGTGCTATTCACAAGATAGTTAGAGGATTTATAGAAAATATGAATTCATGGTGCATGGTGGGAGGTGTGGCTGGGTAATGAGATGCAAGCTCACAATGGCCTGGCGAGCAGCTCCTGCGTTCCTCCCATTGTGTCCCTTTGTCACTACATGTTACATCCTCATTTGGGCATGCCAGTGGCCAAGAGACCTTCCTCCATCTGGCCTCTGCCTCGCGTTATCTCCACACGCTTGGCCCCCTCTCTGGCTTTGTTTTATTTATTAATTTTTTATTTTTGAGACAGCGTCTTTTTTTTGAGACACAGGGCAGGAAGAAGTCCATTAATTAATCCATATACCAGTTCACTCACAGATGTTTATTGAGCTCCTGTTTTGTATTCTGGAATCCATGTTTTGCTGTGGGGACATGGCAGTGAAGAAAACAGACAAGGTCCCTGCTCTCAGGAAGCCCACAGTCTTGGGTGGGAGACAGACACTTAAGTAAATCAGGCCATATAAACAGTGATGGGGCTGTGAAGGGGATTAACAGGAACTGAGATAGAATTACAGGAGACCGGCTGGATGCAGTGGCTCACGCTTGTAGTCCCGACACTTTGGGAGGCCAAGACGGGCGGATCACGAGGTCAGGAGATTGAGACCATCCTGGCTAACACGGTGAAACCCCGTCTCTACTAAATATACAAAAATTAGCGAGGGCGTGGTGTGAACCTGTAGTCCCAGCTACTCAGGAGCTGGTGGAGAATGGCGTGAACCTGGGGCCCGGAGCTTGCAGTGAGCCGAGATCGTGTCACTGCACTCCAGTATGGGGGACAGAGCAAGACTCTGTCTCAAAGAAAAAAAAAAAAAAAAAAATTTAGCTGGGCGTGGTGGCAGATGCCTGTAGTCCCAGCTACTCAGGAAGACTGAGGCAGGAGAATGGCATGAACCTGGGGTAGACTTGCAGTGAGCCAAGATGCGCCACTGCACTCCAGCCACAGGGGACAGAGCCTCTGTCTCCATCTGGGCGTGGTGGCGGATGCCTGTAGTCACAGCTACTCAGGAGTCTGAGGCAGGAGAATCACTTGAATCCAGGAGGCAGAGGTTGCGGTGAGCCGAAATCATGCCACTACACTCTAACCTGGACACAAAGCTAGACTCCATCTGGAAAAAAAAAAAAAAAAAATGTCAGGAAAACCTACTGTTCAGTGCAGGTCTCACACAGAGTTGACACCTTCTTTTTTTTTTTTTTTTTAGACGAGTCTCTTTCTGTCGCCCAGGCTGGAGTACAGTGACTCCATCTTAGCTTACTGCAATCTCCACCTCTCGGATTCAAGTGATTCTTCTGCCTCAGCCTCCCGAGTAGCTGGGATTACAGGGGTCTGCCACCAAGCCTGGCTAATTTTTGTATTTTTATTTATTTATTTATTTATTTATTTATTTTTGAGACGGAGTCTTGCTTTGTCGCCCAGGCTAGAGTGCAGTAGAGCTATCTCAGCTCACTGCAACCTCTGCTTCCCGGGTTCAGTTCAAGCTATTCTACCTCAGCCTCCCAAGCAGCTGGGATTACAGGCGCCCGCCACCATGCCTGGCTAATTTTTGTGTTTTTAGTAGAGACGGGGTTTCATCATGTTGGCCAGGCTGGTCTCGAACTCCTGACTTCAAGTGATCCACCCCCTTTGGTCTCCCAAAGTGCTGGGATTACAGGTGTGAGCACTGTGCCCAGTCCCAAACCACATTTGAATTAGAGCTGAAGGGCTCCAGGGCCAAATGGCTGTTAAGGGGCAGGACCAGCTGCCTCACTGTCACTCTCCTTTACAGAGAAAAGCTATTCTGGTCCAGTTCTTAGCTGCGTGACTTTGGGAAAACTCCTTCATCTCTCTGTGCCTCGGTTTCCTCATCTGTAAAATGTTTTTTGTTTGTTTGTTTTTTTTAGATGGAGTCTTGCTCTTGTTGCCAAGACTGGAGTGCAATGGCACAATCTTAGCTCACTGCAACCTCCGCCTCCCAGGGTCAAGTGATTCTCCTGCCTCAGCCTCCTGAGTAGCTGGATTACAGGTACCACCACCAAGACTGGCTAATTTTTTGTATTTTCAGTAGAGACAGGGTTTCACCATGTTGACCAGGCTGGTCTTGAACTGTTGACTTCAGGTGATCCACCTGCCTCAGCCTCCCAAAGTGTTGGGATTACAGGCGTGAGCCACCACACACGGACTTATTTATTTATTTATTTATTTAATTTTTTTTGAGACGTAGTTTCGCTCTGTCACCCAGGCTGGAGTGCACTGGCACCATGTCAGCCCACTGCAACCTCCACCGCCCGGTTCAAGTGATCCTCCTGCCCGGCCTCCAGAGTAGCTGGGATTACAGGTATCCACTACCACACCCGGCTAATTTTTGTATTTTTAGTAAAGACGGGATTTCACCACGTTGGCCAGACTGGTTTCGAACTACTGACCTCAGGTGATCCACCCGCCTAGGTCTCCCAAAGTGCTGGGATTACAGGGGTGAGCCACCGCGCCCGGCTGTAAAATGATAATAAGCATGCCTTAAATATAACTTCCTTTTAAGGCTGTTCAAGAAATAAATGTGCTAAGGGCCTGTAAAGGGCTGAGCAGAGAGGCTGGCATAGTCAGTGCTCAGTAAATGGAAAGGAGAAGATGGAGATGAGGAGGATGGAGGGCCAGAAAGTTGGCCAGGCTTCCTCTATCCTTGGACGTCGGGGCTCCGCTCAATCTTGGCAGTTCCAGGAATGGCCACGAGATGGCGCCTGAATCCCAGGTATGAGAGACTCAGCGGCGCTTCTTAGCAGAGGAAGCTGTTTTGGGGAAAAGGGGCCAGAGAAGCAGGTAGGCTCCTGAGGTTTGGATGGAGTGAGGCTTGGCATTAGATTTGCTTAAAGTCCAGCCACTTCAGCCTCTCCCTTCGGTTTGTCTCCTAGGGGTTCCCTGTACGTACCCCTTTCCCTCCAGCCCTCCAACACTGGAGCCCAAGTCTCCCGCTGAGCTCCCTCTCCCTCCACACCCAGGCTTCTTAAACCAACCCCTCCTCCTCCCCTGTCATTCATGCACCAGGTAGGAGGACTTAACGGAACACTTCCTGTGGGCCTTGCAGGGTGGGGAGCCAGAGGAAATGACCTGGTTCCTGTTCTTAGCATCCTGGGGGTGGGATGGAAGGTAGGAATAGAAACCAAAAGAGATAAATGGAAAACAGGCAGGACTGGCTTAAGATTTCTTCTCCATCTGTAGGCTGAACCCATTATCCTCATTTTGCAGAAGCAGAAACTGAGGCTCAGAAGCGTTGGGCCACACGCATGCATTGCCTTTCCCAGGTAGCTGGTGCTCCATCCCCAGTAATAAGGTGAGTTATATCTAAACATATCCATAGACTCATTCAACAGCATCTACAAGAGCGCCGCAGTTCTAGCAAGGATCAGACCTGGCCCCTGCCCTTGGGAGCTGGCCATCTGGAGGGTGAGGCTGGGTCTGGTGGCCAGAGGATGGAGTTGTTGGCCCCGCCTGAACCGGTTGGGGGAGGGAGGGAGGAAATGTGTGAGAGACTTTGTAGGCTTCTTATGCGCCAAGGACCTGCTCCAGTATAACTTTCAAAGAGGCAAAATCATGACTCCCATACAAATTAAAGTGAACATGTGTCAAAGATTTTCTTTGACTTATTAATTGACATGGAATCAGCAAGATGTTAAAATAAGTTCAACTGAGAATTTGACTTACGGGTATTTATATTCTCTACTGGACAAAATTCCTTTGCATGGTTATGAGCAGGAATCATTTGCTTTGTGATCTCTTTTCCTCAAATTGCCTCTATCCCTACAGAGCTATAAAGCCAATCAAAGACAATCGAAAGCACACAAGCACACACCCCTGAAGAATCAGATCATCACTAGAGGCCATAGCCAACACCCGGCACTCCTCTGAAAGGAACACACCCAGAAGTCGCTTGCCTTTTCCCAGGCTTTGATATATTTTCTTGGCCGACTCTTGGAAGGATCAGGATGAATCAGGTAGCAGCTGTTGCTGAGCAGGCAGGCCATCTTAGAGCCTGGTCCTCCTCTTTCCAAAATCTTCCCCATTCAGGCGATAACTTCCAGCTGCAGCCAGGTGGGTAACCGCCAGCAGGTGGCGCTGAGGCAAATTCTCAGCTGCACGTGGGGAATTCTTGACCCTTGCGCTCCATAGGAGTCAGGTTTCCTGACTTCAGGATTTCATGGGGCCCTTTCTCCTCACCCCCTCCCCACCTTCTCCTTCTTCTCCTCCTCCTCCTTCTCTTCCTCCTCCTCCTCCTTCTTCCTGCTTCTTTTTTTTTTTTTTTTTTTTTTTTTTTGTGGTGGTTGCTTAGTTTTTTGAGACGTGGTCTCGCTATGTTGCCCAAGCTGGTCTTGAACTCCTGGGCTCAAGTGATTCACCTGCCTCAGCCTCCCAAAGTGCAGGGATCACAGACATGAGCCACCGCACTGGGCCATTTCCCCCACTTTTGGTTCAAGTTTTCTCATGATCACAGGGCCACTTCCAAGTGAGCTCATCTCGAGCCATAAATTCAACCATTCACTGATTCAATCAATCTTTCATTTGACAAAGTGTCCAGGTGCCAAATTGTATTCCTGAGGCTCTCCAGGAATTCTTTGTGTCCCAGAAGCAGCCCTTGTCTCTGCTTGTCCCGTTTTGCTGCTCCCAGGAGCAAGGCCTCACTCACCTTTGAAAATGAATTCTGCCATCTCAGGACCCCACCCCACCCTGCCCCACCCCTGCCCTGCCTTTGGGTGTGTCCACACCCCCTGGAAACCTGGAAAAGTCACCTCAGCAGAGGCTGAATAAAAAGCTTTACTTATGCCGGGCGCGGTGGCTCAAGCCTGTAATCCCAGCACTTTGGGAGGCTGAGACGGGCGGATCACGAGGTCAGGAGATCGAGACCATCCTGACTAAGCCAGTGAAACCCCGTCTCTACTAAAAAATACAAAAAAAAAAACTAGCCGGGCGAGGTGGCGGGCGCCTGTAGTCCCAGCTACTCGGGAGGCTGAGGCAGGAGAATGGCGTGAACCCGGGAGGCGGAGCTTGCAGTGAGCTGAGATCCGGCCACTGCACTCCAGCCTGGGCCACAGAGCGAGACTCCGCCTAAAAAAAAAAAAAAAAAAATTTCCTTCTCTCTCTCCTTTCAAGCTCTCATTCCCCCCCTCCCTTTTTTTTGAGACCGAATCTTATTCCATCACCCAGGCTGGAGTGCAGAGGTGCGATCTCAGCTCACTGCAAGCTCTGCCTCCTGGATTCAAGTGATTCTCATGCCTCAGCCTCCCGAGTAGCTGGAATTACAGGTGCACACCACCATGCCCAGCTAATTTTTGTATTTTTAGTAGAGACAGGGTTTCACCATGCTGGCCAGGCTGGTCTCGAACTCCTGACCTCAGCCTCCCAATGTGCTGAGATTGCAGGTGTGAGCCACTGCTCCTAGCCTCATTCCCATTTTACAGGTGAAAAAGTGGCTACTGCTCCTCTGGGTCTGTCCTGGCTGTGGGGGAAGTCTGTATCTCTGCTGTACTCCACTTTACTCAGGCCAGAGGATGGCTGAAGAGCTGCCCCCAGGCTTCACTGTTTCCCTGGCCTTCCCATAAACTCACATTCGTGGAGGACTGCAGCATAAGAAGCACCTCCCGTGCGCTTCCCAAGGGCCTGAAAAGTTCTCCAGAATGTAGTGGGAATAACTACAAACACAGTCCCATCCCAACTCAGCAGGGAAGGAGTGCTGGGGTGACCACAGCTCCCTCCTCAGCTGAGACCCTGCCCTGGGGTAGGGGCAGCAGGCCAAGGGGATGGAGGTGGGCAGGCAGAGTCTGCAGGCCATCATGGTAGTGAGGCCTGCACTGGGGCCAGGACACACATCTGTCCCACTGGGTGCTGGGCAGTGTTTCCCTGGCTCCTTGGTTCTTCCCTGTATGCTGGGTGCAGAATTGTGGGGCATCAGGGAGAAAACCTTCCTCTTCTAGGTAAGGGTCTCTTAGGGTCTCTGCCCTCCATCCCGTGACTGTGACAGCAGCAGGAAAGAGGTCACCCCAGTGCTCCTGTGTCTCAGGGATTCCCTGAAAGAAGAATCTGAGAGAAAAGAGTAGGAGTCCTTGGGAAGCAGATCGTGAGTGGAAAGGTCCCTGGTCTCTGGCCACCTGGGGCCTGTAGGCAGTGAGGTGTGCTGGGAATGAAGTGAATGGTGGGGTAAATTTGAAGTCAGGTAGGAGAGAAGCAGCACCAGAACCCCAGGGCCCAGACAAGCCTGCCAGCTCCCTGCAATTTGCACGACCTTGCATCTCCCTTCCTTTCCTGGGAAGCATGTGGTCTGATAGCTTCCAGGATGACAGCTTGTGCTGGGGCCTGGACTTCTCTGCTCTGACAGATTCAGACATTTGTCTTAGTTTGTTTTCTGTTACTTACAACAGAATGCTGAAACTGGGTAATTTCTAAAGGAAATGAGTGTATTTTTAAAGTTCTGGAGGCTGGGAAGTCCAAGGTGGAGGGGCCACATTTGGTGAGAGCCTTCTTGCTGGTGGGAGCTCTCTGCAGTCCCGTGGGAGGGCAGGACATCGCACGGTGAGGGGGCACAGGGGTGTCCCTCAGTGTCCCTTCCTTTTCTTATAAAGTCCCCAGTCCCACTCCCATAATCACCAGTTAACTCATTAATCCATTAACCCACGAGATTAATCCATTGGGCCGAGCCTTCATGATTCAATCACCTCTTAGAGGTCCTGCCTCTCAATACAGCCACATTGGGGATTAAATTTCAGCATAGCCTGGGTGCACTGGCTCATGCCTGCAGTCCCAGCATTTTGAGAGGCCAAGGTGGGCGGATTGCTTGAGCCCAGGGGTTCTAGACCAGCCTGGGCAACATGGTGAAACCCCATCTTGACAAAAAATAAAAAAAAATTAGCCAGGCATGGTGGTATGCACGTGTAGTCCTAGCTACCCCAGGGGCTGAGGTAGATTGCCTGAGCCCAGGGAGGTTGATGCTGCAGTGAGCCATGACTGTGCTCCTGCACTCCAGCCTGGGCAACAGAGTGACACCCTGTCTCAAAAACATAAAAGAAAAAAATCAACATGAGTTTTGGCAGGGACAAATAGTCCAACCATAACAATATCCCAGAGTTATTCCATCAGGATGGGTCCCTGGGGGCTTTGCAAAGGCAGTACTTCATTTCCTCAGATGTACTGTGAGAAACTGTTGGAATTTCTGGTTTGGGGAAGGCTGAGCCCTCAGAAGTCTAGATGAGATTTTCTAGTTTCTTCCTTTGCTGGGAAAAACAGATCAGGATGGCCTCCTTTAGACTGTCAGACACTGGGATCCTTGGACCTCCCTCAGGAGAAGAAAAGTTGGACCTTCTACCACCAATAGGAAGGGCACTCAGAAATCCTGGTGATATGGCTCTGATGAGTGGAAGGAACACCAGGGTTCTTGGTCCTCATGCTGGTTTAGATAAAATGACACAGACACATGTAGAGTGATTTTAAGGAGTGGAGAGTTTAATAAGCAAGAAGGGAGAAGGCAGAAGGAAGAAGCTCCCCCACACAGAGACAGAGAGAGGGGGCTCCAAAGCCAAGAGAGGGAAGCCCAAGTGGGGTGCAAACCAGTCAGGTATATGCACAGAGGTCGGAGGAGGCGGTGTCTGATTTGCATAGGGCTCAGGGGATTGGTTTGACCAGGCATGCCGTTCACTTAGCCCGCAATAAAGCTGGCCCTCCCACCCTAGCCTTTTAATATGCAAATGCAGGGTGCCAGGATGTTTTACACACGTGGGGATATGTGGGGGCAGCCATGTTGCCAGGAACACGTGGGGCAAGGGCAAGAAGACGCAGGAATTGCCATGTTGGGTGGACCCAGTTTCTAATGGCCTGCATTTGCATATTAAAGGCTTTTCTGGAGATGCTTTAAAAAATGAAAACTTTCCAAGGACTCCTTTTCCTCTCTGCCTAAAATAATTTCTTAATAACTCCTACAACACTGGTATTCTGAATATCAGAGGAACTGTGGATTTAATTTGGCTCTCATGCTGATGAAGCAGGGTGCACCTGAGAGGGCCGGGAATGTTAACAGCCGTGTCCTATGGCGTGGGCTCCCTCCCTCCATTTCCAAAGGGATGAATACAAGAGAAGGTGGAGGGCTCTGCACAACTGCCTTTGGTGCCTGAAGTCCCACTGAGGCAAATCTGGGCCACACAGCCTCACCCCATTACCCCCTTTATGAGTGATTTCTGGAGATATTCCAAGCCCAGCACATTCTCATCCTCAGGTATTTTAGCGATCTATTCCTAGGGCACAAGTCATCCCCAAACATAGCGGCTTAAAACAGTATACATTTGGCCGGGCATGGTGGCTCATGCCTGTAATCCTGGCACTTTGGGAGGCGAAAGTGGGTGGATTACCTGAGGTCAGGAGTTTGAGATCAGCCTGTCCAACATGGAGAAACCCTGTCTCTACTAAAAATACAAAAAATTAGCTGGGCGTGGTGGCGCATGCCTGTAATTCCAGCTATTTGGGAGGCTGAGGCAGGAGAATCATTTGAACCCGGGAGGTGGAGGTTGCAGTGAGCTGAGATCGTGCCATTGCACTCCAGCCTGGGCAACAAGAGTGAAACTCCTTCTCAAAAAAAAAACAAACCCAAAACCATATACATTTATATACATTTATCCTCTCACTGAGCTTCTGTGGGTCAGGAATCCAGGAGTGGCTTAGCCAGGTGGCCCGGACTCAGGGTTTCTCTTGAAGTTGTGGTCAAGATGTTAGCTGGGACTGGGTGTGGTGGCTCACACCTGTAATCCCAGCACTTTGGGAGGCCGAGGCTAGTGGATCATTTGAGGTCAGGAGTTCGAGACCAGCCTGGACAGCATGGTGAAACACCGTCTCAACTAAAAATACAAAAATTAGCCAGGCATGGTGGCACGCACCTGTAATTCCAGCTACTTGGGAGGCTGAGGCAGGAGAATCATTTGAACCCGGGAGGCGGAGGTTGCAGTGAGCCAAGATCACACCATCACATTCCAGCCTGGGTGACAGAGCGAGACTCCATCTCAAAAAAAAAAAAAAGATGTCAGCTGTGATGACCGACTCCTGAAGGCCGGAGTAGGGCCAGAGGATCTGCTCCCAAGGCAGCTCACATAGTTGGCAAGTTGGTGCTGATCGATGACAGGCGGCCTTGGTTCCTCATGTGTAGGCTTCTGCACAGGGCTGCTTGTACATCCTCACAACATGGGGGCTGCCCTCCTCCAGAGGAAGCATTCCAAGATGGCAGGGTTGAGCCACCAATCTCTTTTATGGCCTAGCCTTGAAAATCACACGATATCACTCCTGCTGTACTCCCTTGGTCACCCAGGCCAACCTTACTTAATGTGAGAGGAGACGACAGAAGGTTGTAACTAGTAGGAGGTAGGGGTTGCTGGGGCCATCTTGGAGGCTGGCTACCTCACCAGCCTTTGGGTTAATCTTCAGGTAAATCTTCAAACTTTATACACAGTGGTTCCCATGCCTCCGAGAACTATCTAAGAGAACCCATTTATGCCTCAGGTTGTAATTTTTTGAATTTTCACAATGAGACCTTGGCGATGCCCTTGAGCAGGATATAAATAACTCCCACATGCTTAGTGTTCCAATAATGGAACACTAGGCATAAATGGGTTTAAGCGTCTTCTATCCATGAGGGGCTCTGTGTCCGAAGAGGGATGAGGAAGATGCTCCGTGCAGGCCGCACCAGCTTCCCAGCGGCTCACTTTCTGCTTTGCCCCTCACTGACTGGCACTTTCTGTGTCTCAGCAGCTTGTTCTAGCCACAGCAAAAAGGGGTCCTCCAGGGACTGCCACAGCTGTTCCAACAACAGCCTCAGCTTTTGGCATTTCATGGTTTCTTCAGGAAACTTGACTAGATGGGCCCATTTCTTAGGGACAGCCCAGTTTGAGACCACAGGGACAACTTTGAACCCACTAACTCTGTCCCCATCTCACTCTACCAGCCTGCTACAGTGAAGGTGTTTTGGAGGCCAGTGACAGAAGCCAACTCAGTCAAAAGTGAAATCCAAGGCCAGGCACAGTGGCTCACACCTGTAATCCTAGCACTTTGAGAGGCCGAGGTGGGTGTATTACCTGAGCTCAGGAGTTTAAGACCAGCCTGAGCAACACTGCAAAAACCTGTCTCTACTAAAATACAAAAAATTAGCCAGGCGTGGCAGTGTGCGCCTGTAGTCCCAGCTACTTGGGAGGCTGAGAGAGAAGTGCTTGAACCCGGGAGGTGGAGGTTGCAGTGAGCTGAGATCACGCAACTGCACTCCAGCCTGGGCAGCACAGCGAGACTCCTCCAAGGAAAAAAAAAAAAAATGGAATCCAGTGGGAGGGTGCCAGAGTGTGTCACAGTACAAAGGGAAATTGAAGAGCCAAGACCCAGGAAGGGCAGGGACCAGGGCAGTCCTGTGGATGTTAACAGCGGGGGTTCATGGGCTGTCACTGTGGAGCACAGCCAGACTTGGTACCAGAGACTTGTCTCTGCTCCAGTTTCCTGGCAGACAGAATCTAATTAGCCCAGCCGTGTCAGGTGCCCACCCCTGGTCCAATCAGCAATGGCGGGGAAGTGGTGGCCTCCCATCTGGGATTGTCATGTGCATCCGTGTGAAGAGACCACCAAACAGGCTTTGTGTGAGCAATAAAGCTTTTTATTTATTTTTTTATTTTATTTTATTTTATTTATTTATTTATTTTTTTGTTTGTTTGTTTGAGACGGAGTCTTGCTCTGTCACCCAGGCTGGAGTGCAGTGGCCGGATCTCGGCTCACTGCAAGCTCCGCCTCCCGGGTTCACGCCATTCTCCTGCCTCAGCCTCCCGAGTAGCTGGGACTACAGGCACCCGCCACCTCGCCCGGCTAGTTTTTTGTAATTTTTAGTAGAGACGGGGTTTCACCGTGTTAGCCAGGATGGTCTCGATCTCCTGACCTCGTGATCCGCCCGTCTCGGCCTCCCAAAGTGCTGGGATTACAGGCTTGAGCCACCGCGCCCGGCCGCAATAAAGCTTTTTAATCACCTGGGTGCAGGTGGGCTGAGTCCGAAAAGAGAGTCAGCGAGGGGAGATGGGGTGGGGCCCTTTTATAGGATTTGGGTGGGAAGTGGAAAATTCCAGTCAAAGGGGGAATTTTCTCTTACGGGCGGGGTGGGGGTCACAAGGTGCTCAGTGGGGGAGCTTCTGAGCCAGGAGAAGGAATTTCACAAGGTTAATCACTCAGTAAAGGTGGGGCAGGAACAAATCACAATAGTGATTTGTTCTTGGACCTCCCTGATATCTCAGATCCTTTTTTTCTGTGCAGAAGAAACCTCTTTTTGTTCATCAGTTAAGGCAGGAACCGGCCATTTTCACTTCTTTTGTAATTCTTCACTTGGTTCAGGCCATCTGGATGTATAAGTGCAGGTCACAGGGGATATGATGGCTTAGCTTGGGCTCAGAGGCCTGACAATGATGGCACAGGGATGGGGCAGGTCCTAGGGAAGGTAATACTGCTGACGGCGGAGAAACTCAGTAGGAGGATAGTTACTCAAGGAAGAGGTTTGTTCTGTGCAGAAAAAAAAGGATCTGAGATATTAGGGAGGTCCAAGAGCCCATGGCACCCCTGTCCCTTTTCTAGGATCTTCCTGAGAGCCTGAGAATTACTCACTTAATTTAAGAACCTTGGCTCTCGGCCAGCCGTGGTGGCTCACTAATCCCAGCACTTTGGGAGGCTGAGGCGGGTGGATCACCTGAGGTCAGGAGTTTGAGATCAGCTTGGCCAACATGGTGAAACTCCGTCTCTACTAAAAACACAAAACTAGCCGGGCGTGGTGGCGCATGCCCGTAGTCCCAGCTACTCAGGAGACTGAGGCAGGAGAATTGCTTGAACCCGGGAGGCAGAGGTTGCGGTGAGCCGAGATCATGCCATTGCACTCCAGCCTGGGCAACAAGAGTGAAACTCTGTCTCAAAAAAAAAAAAAAAAGAGAAAAGAAAAAGAATCTTTCCTCTCACCTATTCTTCCCCTGTGAATATCCTTCCCAGATTCTGGCACCCACTTATGGGCTTCAAAGTCACTTAAAATGTGGTTCAAAGACCACTTATTTTAGAATTACCTGAGAAGCATGTTAAAAATACAGGTTCCAGGCCCGGTGCCATGACTCATGCCTGCAATCCCAGCACTTTGGGAGGCCAAGGCAGGTGGATCGCTTGAGCTCAGAAGTTTGAGACCAGCCTGGGCAACATGGCCAAACCCCATCACTACAAAAAATATGAAAAAATTAGCCAGGCGTGGTGGCAAGTGCCTGTGATCCTAGCTACGTGCAGGGCTGAGGCAAGAGGATCGCCTGAGCCCAGGAGGTCGAGGCTGCCGTGAGTCCTGTTTGCACCACCGCACTCCAGCCTGGGTGACAGAGTGGGACCCTGTCTCCAGATAAGAGGATGGGGGGCAAGGAGAAGATTAACCAGGCATGGTAACGAATGCTTGTAATCCCAGCTACTTGGGAGGCTGAAGCAAGAGAATCACTTGAACCCAGGAAGCGGAGGTTGCAGTGAGCCGAGATCACACCACTGCACTCCAGCCTGGGCGACAGAGCCAGACTCCATCTCAAAACAAACAAACAAAAAGACAGGTTCTAAACATCAGGCCTAGGAATCTATATTTAAACCTGTTCTATAAGCGATCCAGAGGCACAGCAAAGGTTGAGAGGTGTTTCAGATGTAGCTTCATCCCAGCTCCCAAAGTGCCACAAATTGCACAAAGTGCTGGTGCTCATGGGAAGGCCACATCCTTGCCCCCCATCCTCTTCACCATGCCCTGACCGTCTCCTTGATCTTGTCCCAGCACTGTCTATTGAGACCTCAAGTCCCTCTTCTAGCAGGAGCCTGGGCCCCGGGATAGGCAACTTTTGTTCTAACCCTACTCCTGATACCATCTTTTCTTTTTTTTTCTCCTTTCCTTTTCTTTCTGTTCTGATTCTCACCAACGTTCATTTTTAATTTTTATCTTTAAAAATCTTTTATAGTTATGTAAACAACGTCAAACTTCTTTCCGGAGCTAGGTGATGAATAACCAAATAGGGGAAGGAATTTCAATTGCTCCTAATCCTATATTAGTCCCTGTGCAGATGGGCCTAATGAGTACTGCACCAGGATTTCTAATTATCCTTAATGAGCTTCTAAAATTCATGGGGCATGATAGAGTGAGGTTGTTAATCAAACGGCCCAATGAATCAAGCCTCCTGGTATCTACGCCCTTGGATAGGCCCCTCCCATGGTGACTCTGGGATTGACTTGCTTTGGCTAGTGGGACATCAGTGACTATGACACAGAGGCCAGATAAGTGCTTGTGATTTGGGGCTTACTCTCTTAGCGCTGTCCTGGAACCACCATGTGAACCTAGGCTACATGGTCATCCTTGAGGATGAAAGACCTCATGAAGAGTGAGGCTTAACCATCCCCACCGTCGCAGCTGAACCCAGCCTGCAGCCATTCTTCCAGCTCAACGTAGCTGCACAAGTAAGCCCTGGAAAAATCAGTAGCAGAATGCAGCCAACCCATATATTATCATGAGAAATAAAAAACCATTACTGTTTTAAGCCTAAGTCTTGGGTGGTTTGTTATGCAGCAATAGCTAACTGATACAATGGGTCACAGTAACACTCACAGGACAATATTTCTATGCCACTATTTCCACTTGATATTCTGGAGCTTCATGTACATCTGTTGCAGTGAAGCAATAAAACAATACAGTGGCTTAAACAAGAGTATTTGTTTTCTTGTATGTAAGAGGTTGGAGTTACGTGGTTCATGTCTGGTGAGGCAACTGTGCCCACCCTCAAAATGGCCCTTCTGGCTGGGCGCAGTGGCTCATGCCTGTAATCCCAGCACCTTGGAAGACAGAGGTGGGCATATCACTTGAGCTCAGCAATTTGAGACCAGCCTGGGCAACATAGCGAGACCCTGTCTCTACTAAAAATACAGAAAATAAGTTGGGTGGCTGGGCGCAGTGGCTCCTACCTGTAATCCCAGCACTTTGGGAGGCCGAGGAGGGTAGATCACAAGGTAAGGAGTTCAAGACCAGCCTGGCCAAGATGGTGAAACCCCGACTCTACTAAAAATACAAAAATTAGCTGGGCATGGTGGCAGGTACCTGTAATATCAGCTACTCTGGAGGCTGAAGCAGAGAATTGCTTGAACCCGGGAGGAAGAGGTTGCAGTGAGCCGAGATCATGCCACTGCACTCCAGCCTGGGTGACAGAGCGAGACTCCGTCTCAAAAAAAAAAAAAAATCTATCTATCTATAGATATATATAGATATATCTACCTATCTATAGATATATATATATAAATAAATAAAAAATAAGCTGGGTATGGTGGCCCACACCTCTAGTCCCAGCTACTCTGGGGTGTGGGGGGGAAATTTCTTTAAACCCCGGGGGGGGGGGGTTGCAGTGAGCTGTGATCACACCATTGCACTCCAGCCTGGGTGACAGAGTGAGACTCTATCTCAAAAAAAAAAAAAAAAAAAAAAAGAGAAGAGTGAGATGGGAAAATACCCAATTCTTTGGCACAAACCACTTCAATTCTTATTTCTTTGCTAAAGCTTGGGCCCATAGCTCCACCTAGTTGCAAGGGAGACTGGGAGATATACTTTCTTTCTTCTTTTTTTTTTTTTTTTTTTTTTTGAGACGGAGTCTCGCGCTGTGGCCCAGGCTGGAGTGCAGTGGCGCGATCTCGGCTCACTGCAAGCTCCGCCTCCCGGGTTCACGCCATTCTCCTGCCTCAGCCTCCTGAGTAGCTGGGACTACAGGCGCCCACCACCGCGCCCGGCTAATTTTTTGTATTTTTAGTAGAGACGGGGTTTCACTGTGGTCTCGATCTCCTGACCTTGTGATCCGCCCGCCTCGGCCTCCCAAAGTGCTGGGATTACAGGCGTGAGCCACCGCGCCCGGCTCTTCTTTTTTTTTAAATTGAGATGAAGTCTCGCTCGCTCCGTCGCCCAGGCTGGAGTGCAATCGCGCGATCTCGGTTCACTGCAACCTCCATCTACTGTGTTCAAGCAATTCTCCTGCCTCACCCTCCCAAGTAGCTGGGGTTACAGGCTCCTGCCATCACATCCAGCTAATTTTTGTATTTTTAGTAGAGACAGGGTTTCATCATGTTCGCCAGGCTAGTCTTGAACTCCTGACCTCAAGTGGTCTACCCACCTCTCCTAAAGTGCTGGGATTACAGGCGTGAGTCACTGGGCCTGGCCTGGGAAATGTACTTTCTAGCCAGGCAGCATGTACCCAGCTAAAATATGGTCATTCTATTTATTAAAGAGAGAAGGAGAAACTGCACATTTGAGGATGACTAGCAGTCAATGCTGTGTAGTCTGCCTCCAGGGTTCTCAGCAGTGTTCTCAGTAAATATGAGTATCGCATGGATTAGGTGGTTTAATTTCTCATCATAAAACAAAAACAATCGTAAGTATCAAGTTTTTGCCTATGAATTGGTTAGGGAGATTCAGGCCACAAGTAACAGAATACTAAACTAAAAGTTGCCAAAAGAGTTGGGAGTTTCCTAGCTTAGGCAACATAAGAGGAGACTTCTATCTTTGCAAATAATTTTTTTTTTTTTTTTGGAGACAGAAGCTCGCTCTGTTCCCAGGCTGGAGTGCAGTGGCGTGATCTCGGCTCACTGCAACCTCCACCTCCCGGGTTCAAGTGATTCTTCTGCCTCAGCCTCCCAAGTAGCTGGGACTACAGGCACACACCACCATGCCTAGCTAATTTTTGTATTTTTAGTAGAGACGGGGCTTCATCATATTGGCCAGGCTGGTCTTGAACTCCTGAACTTGTGATCTGCCTGCCTCAGCCTCCCAAAGTGCTGGGATTACAGGCATGAGCCACCGTGCCCAGCCTTCTCCAAGTAATTTTTAAAAATGAGCCAGATGTGGTAGTATGTGCCTGTGGTCCCAGCTACTCAGGAGGCTGAGGCAGGAGGATCATCTGAGCCAGGGAGGTCAAGGGGGCAGTGAGCCATGATCACACCACTGCAGTCCAGCCTCCAGCCTCTGCAATGGAGTGAGAGTGTCTCAAAAAAAAAAAAAAAAAGTCAGGAGTTTTATGTTAAGATATCTTGGGGTAGACCCTTTTTGAGTCAAGCCCTTCATGGTTGAAAGATGACTACAGTGGCTCCAAGCATCATATCCACAGAGAACAACTAAATAACAGCTATTTTATATTGAGTGCTTAACATGTGCTAGAACTGTCTGGGCATTTTAAGTGTATTCACTCATTTGATTTTCACAGCACCCTGTGAAGAAAGTCCAGTTATTTTCACTTTGTAGATGAGGAACATCTCTTTTTATTAGAGGAGGAAAATTCCTCCCAGAAGCCCCCAGCAGCCTCCCCCTCCTATCTCATTGGCCAGAACAGGGTCCCATGGTTCTCCCCAACCCAATTACCAGCAGAGGGGAGTGGATCAGATGTAAATATCCCAGTCACCATCCACCTGGGGGTAATTAGTGCATTGTCCTCCCACCAGAACAAAACAAGCTTCTTTTAGCAAGGAAGCAGGGGGCAAATGTCTGCCCCCCAGGCAGAACCCGTGGTTGGTAGCTGGGGTCCGCCAGCCCACTGGGATTGAAATAAGGTTGGCTCAGACCCGATCTCTTACTTTCCACAAGGCTTCTGCAATTTCTCAAGCTTACAATTGTGTGCCTCTGATTTCCGGCTTCTGCTGAATTCTAACAGCTGTTCCCTTTATTTCTGCCCTGGAATTGACTCAAATGTAGGATGCAGCCCGTTTCTTCTCCCAAGAAACCGTGGATACCAGACTGCTCTGTAAGCAGAATTTCACTGAGGATTTGTGGGTCCCTGGAAGAGTTATAGAGTGGCTCAGCACACAACTGAAAGTGGCACTGGGACGTCCCTGCTCTTACAAGCTGGTTTCTCAGGCATCCTCCAGCCCCACCCGCTCAGGACTGCTGCTCCCATCTGCGGGTGCCCATCTACCCCCCTCCCTCCTTCAGCCCCTGCCCAACACCTCAATACCCCAGGGGCTTCCAGTTCTCACACAGGAGACCCTGCAATTAGGCTCTCCCTAACCCCTCCTGCTCTTCCTAAACCAGGCTGCCAAGCCAAACCCAGTAAGTGCCTTTTACGAACAAAAGGGCCTTTTAGTTAATGCAGCAGGATCTACTTTCCTTAGAAGGAAGCTTTACTTATCAATAACAACCTTTCCCCTCTGGATTCCTCTAGGTGCATTGGAAATTCAAATTTCGGAATAAGCTGACTGCCAAGAGGGTCCTCCCCCTGTCGGGGCCTGTCTGAGCCCCTTAGTCCATGGGAAATTCACAGAGAAGGGAACGGTCACTTTTCCTGCACCTGAGAAGGTAAAAATCAACTGCTTTAGAAAGATACTGTCCTCCTTGAGTTTTCTAAATCCCTGTCCCAAAAACTGGTGCCTCTGCACACCTCAAGGAGTCAGCAGGCTCTCTGTCTCCGAGGCCTAAAAGCCTCAGGGATTTCTTTCTTTCTTTCTTTCTTTCTTTCTTTTTTGAGACAGGGTCTCGCTCTGTCACCCAAGCTGGAGTGTAGTGGTGCGATCTTGGCTCCCTGCAGCCTCAACCTCCCAGGCTCAAGCCATCCGCCCACCTCACCCTCCCACATAGCTGGGACTACAGGCGCACGTCACCACATTTGGCTAATTTTTGTATTTTTTGTAGAGAAGGGGTTTTGCCATGTTGGCCAGGCTGGTCTGGAATTCCTGGGCTCAAGAGATCCACCCACTCCGGCCTCCCAAAGTGCTGGGATGACAGGTGTGGGCCACCGCACCCAACTAACCTCAGTGATTTTATTTATTTACTTATTTATTTTTGAGACGAGTCTCGCTCTGTCACTCAGGCTGGAGTGCAGTGGCGCGGTCTCAGCTCACTGCAACCTCTGCCTGCCGGGTTCAAGTGATTCTCCTGCCTCAGCCACCTGTGAGCCACCGTGCTGGCCAGCCTCAGTGATTTCTTAGGAGCCTATTGTATGCAATCTTGAAAGCTGAAGAAGTGAGAGGGACTCCCTGACCGCCATCCTACTTCTACAGAATCCTTGGCACCCCCACCAGTGTTCCTAGACTCCATCTCAGGACCAAGGTAGTGTAGACCTGAAGCCCAGCCCTATCCTGGCTCCCATGCATCCCACAACCTCTGGGGTAGAGGTAGTTAGAGGCACCCAGCTCCAGGCCTTGGCTGCCTTCTGTCTGCCCTGAGGGTCTGCTCAGATCAGGGCAACGCCTCCGCTAGGCTGGGGCTCAGCCTCCGCGTCCTCAGCACAGGCTCCCCACAGGGGGATTTCTACAACTTTCCAGCCCTGGCCCCCCTGTTCAAGGGTTTGGCCTGAGGCAGGACTAGAGCTGAGTTGCAGAGGAGGAGGAGGAGTGGGGAGAGAGTCGAGTAGTTCAGGTTGCCCCAGGGGAGAGAGGAGGGAGGAGAAGAGGAGGAGGAGAGAGAGCGAAGGTCCTCAGAACCCAAGTGCCGGGCGGCCTCAGGAAGGTAGGTGACTTCTGTTATTCTCCCTGTGTGCTGTGTCTTTAGGAAAATTCCCCTCACACAACAGCCCAACAGCCTTATACCAGCAGTTGCTCTGGGAGCAGGGGAAAACGTCCTGCAGTTCTTGCTCCTCATTTGGGTCAACTCAACAGGGCAGAAATAAAGGCGACAGCTGCAAGGAATCAGCAGAAGCAGGACAGTGGCCATGAGCCGCCAGAGCTGGCAGAAACCTTGGAGGCTTTGTGTAGCCACGGTGACGGCCATGTCTGGGCTGGCACTCACTGTATGCCAGTCTCTAGAGAGGAGCCCGCGGTTGCAGACTGGGTTACATCTTTTCCCCTCTTCCATGCTGGGATTCTTAAATCTCTACCAGCAGATCAGCATCATCTGGAAACTTAAGAGGAATGCAAATTTGACCCCATCTCAGACCTACTGAAGCCTCTGGTGGTGGGACCTGGAATTTTTTTTTTTTTTTTTTTTTTTGAGACGGAGTCTCGCTTAGTCGCCCAGGCTGGAGTGCAGTGGCGTGATCTCAGCTCACTGCAAGCTCCGCCTCCCGGGTTCACGCCATTCTCCTGCCTCAGCCTCCCAAGCAGCTGGGACTACAGGCGCCCGCTGCCACGCCCGGCTAATTGGTTTTTTGCGTTTTTAGTAGAGACGGGGTTTCACCGTGGTAGCCAGGATGGTCTCGATCTCCTGACCTCGTGATCTGCCTGCGTTGGCCTCCCAAAGTGCTGGGATTACAGGCGTGAGCCACCGCGCCCAGCCCCACTCTCTGCCTCTATTTGTTTAGGGGCAGGCATAGAATCCCATTTTAGTCAATGAGACAGAAGGGGATTCTGGAAAGGTCCCCCACCCCCTTATGAAACAAGGAGGATGTCTGAGGAGAAGCTTTGCTGTGGCCTTTTGCCTTTGGATGCTGCCAGAGGGGTTAGAAGGCGGGGCTCCACAATCAGGCAGCTGGGGTGTGTATCCTAGCGGGAAGCCCAAGGGACAGTGGGACAAAAATAACAACAGTAATAGCAGCTAATGCTTCTTGAGGACTTTCCGCATGGCAGGCCCTATTCTAAGGACCTCGTGTAGCATATTTCACCCCCAAACAGCCCTGAGGTAGGTTCTGTTATTCCCATTTTATAAATGAGGAAACTGAGGCACAGACAGGTTTAAATAACTTGTTCGAAGTCATACAGCTCATATATGGAGGCCAGTACGCAGACCAGATGTGGGGTACGGGCATCGCGGGCTACTTTAGGGACTCTGGCCTTTTCCTTAGCACAGTGGGAAGCTGGTGAAAAGTTTTAAGCAGGGGTGGCAGCTCTGACTTCCTTTTCTTTTTTGAGACAGGGTCTCACTCTGTTGCCCAGGCTGGAGTGCAGTGGTGAGACCTTGGCTCACTGTAGCCTCAAACTCCTGGGCTCAAGTGATCCTCCCACTTCAGCCTCCTGAGAAGCTGGGACTACAGGCAAACGCCACCGTGGCTGGCTACTTTTTGTATTTTTTGTAGAGACAGGGTTTCACCATGTTACCCAGGCTGACTTTGAACTCCTGAGCTCAAGCAATCCGCCCACCTCTGCCTCCCATAGTGCTGGAATTACAGGCATGAGCCACCACATCAGGCCTGATTTACTTTTAAAAGTCACCGAAATGCTTTGCTCATAAAATTATCTGCTGGGGACAAGCCAGCCACACTTGTACGGCTTGTTCTTCAGCCTCTTTTCCTCCCTGAGACATCAGTCCCTTAGCAAACCCAGCGTCTTGGGTGACTGGGACCAGGGTGACTCAACGGCAGATGCCGATGGGTGAGACAGCCACAAAGATGATCTTTGGTGAGTGAATTACAGGTGATTTGTTTAATTTAATTTTTTTTTTTTTTTTTTAGATGGAGTCTCACTTTGTTGTCCAGGCTGGAGTGCAGTGGTATGATCTCGGCTCACTGCAACCTCCTCCTCCTGGTTCAAGCTATTCTCTTGCCTCAGCCTCCAGAGTAGCTGGGATTCCAGGCGTGTGCCACCACACCCAGCTAATCTTTGCATTTTTAGTAGAGACAGGGTTTCACCATATTGGCCAGGCTGGTCTCAAACTCCTGACCTCAAGTGATCCACCAACCTTGGCCTCCCAAAGTGTTGGGATTACAGGAGTGAGCCACCACCTCTGGCCAGGTGATTTGTTTTAAATCTGAATTTTTACATTTTTCTATAATAAGTGACCATATATCACTTGCTATTTAAAAATCTTTTTTTTTTTTTTTTGAGATGGAGTTTTGCCCTTGTTACCCAGGCTGGAGTGCAATGGCACGATCTTGGGCCACTGTAACCTCCGCGGGTTCAAGCAATTCTTCTGCCTCAGCCTCTGAGTAGCTGGGACTACAGGCATGTGCCACCACGCCCAGCTAATTTTTGTATTTTTAATAGATATGGGGTTTCACCATGTTGGCCAGGTTGGTCTCAAACTCTTGACTTCCGGTGATTCTCCTGCCTTGGCCTCCCAAAGTGCTGGGATTACAGGTGTGAGCCACCATGCCCAGCCAAAAGTTGTTATTTATAAAAAGAAAGACGAGGGGCCAGCACCCCACCCTCCCCAGGGTTGTTGACTCCTGCTGGTACTGGCTGTGGCTGAAGTCATCATCGTGGAGGCTAACCTTTGGAGGGCGGATAGTGCACTGGCAGCTTCCTAAGTGCTTTATGTGACCTGTATGAACTCATTTAATCCCCACTGGCTTGGCCGAGGCCATGGAGCTAAGAGTGGCAGGCTAGCATCCGGACTCTCAGCTACATAGCAGGCTGCTTTTCTGGAAATGGTTTCTAGTTTCTCCGTGGGTGAAAGGTCTGTCCTTCCCACATCTTCCACAGTGGAAGTGGCCTCCATTCTCTGTTGTGCAGAATTGCTGGTGGAGAAGTGGGTGTTGGGGAGCTGGGGGCAGGAAATAGAAAATATTGGACAGGAATGTCCTGCAGTTGTTTGAAGCCTAAACAAAAACCCATTCTTGGCCAGGTGCTGTGGCTCACGCCTATAATCCCAGCACTTTGGGAGGCTGAGGTGGGCCGATCACTTGAGGTCAGGAGTTCAAAACCAGCCTGGCTAACATGGTGAAACTCCATCTATTCTAAAAATACAAAAATTAGCCGAGTGTGGTGGTGGGTGCCTGTAATCCCAGCCACTCTGGAGGCTGAGGCAGGAGAATCGCTTGAACCCGGGAGGCGGAGGTTGCAGTGAGCAGAGATCGCACCACTGCACTCCAGCCTGGGTGACAGAGCGAGACTCCCTCTCAAAAAAAAAAACAAACCTATTCTTCTTGTGGTGTCAGCCCACAGAGCCATCAGCTTAGATAGGCTCTGCCCTTCTTGGGACCCTAGGCTCCTGGATCTGTCACAGTACGAGTAGGGAGGGAAGGGTGGTCATTTGAGGGATGTAGACACCTGATAATTATGGTTAAGAATTTGCATATTCAAATCCCTGCTCTGATACTTACCAGCTATGAGACCTTTGGCAAGTACCTAACCTTTGTGAGTCTTCATTTGTTTTTATTTAGAGATGGGGTCTCGCTCTGTTGCCCAGGCTAGAGTGCAGTTGCATGATCGTAACTCACTGTAACTTCAAACTCCTGGACTCAAGTGATCCTCCCACCTCAGCCTCCCAAGTGATCCTCCCGCCTCACCCTCCCAAGTAGCGAGGACTATAGGTTTATGCCACCATGCCCATACCTCGCTAATTAAAAAAAAAATTTTTTTTTTTTGTAGAGACAGAGTCTCACTGTGTTGCCCAGGCTGGTCTCGAACTCCAGGCCTCAAGAGATCCTCCTCCCTCAGCTTCCCAAAGTGCTGGGATTACAGGCATGAGCCACAACATTCAGCCCGAGTTTTAGTTTCTTTATGGGTAAAATGAAGATCTTGGCAGTTGTCTGGGTCAAATGGCAGAATATGTGTAAAGTCCTTAGTATGGTGCCTGGCACGTGGTAAGCACTTATTAAATAATGGTTGTCATTATAATTCAACAAGTGTTTACTGAGCATCCTCGTGGTACCCGGCACTATGTCAGGAGCAGACCCACTGGCAGTACCAGAGCCTGGCGATTGCACCTCGAGGCTCCAAACACGCACAAACTTAAGAATTCAGCAGAAGCAAGAAGCCAGAGTTAGAAGTTCCCTGAGAACAAAAGTCCCTAGAGTGTACAGAGAATGGAGGGAGGGCTTCGCGTGACCCAGGGCATGGGATGGGGCTTGAGGAAAAGTTGCCTCACTCTCATGGGGACCCCTGCCGATGCCCGGTTTATAGACATGGCAGAGTGTGCCCCCTGCTCCTGGCTGGCAGAGGCCTGACTCTGTGAAGGTGCTGGGGCAACACTCCCAGGTGGAGGGGTGAATTTTGTTTGTTCCTAATTAAATATGGCTCCCATTCCCTTTTTATTTTTGTTTGTTTGTTTTGAGATAGTCTCGCTCTGTTGCCCAGGCTGCAGTGCAGTGTCATGATCTTGGCTCACTGAAACCTCCGTCCCCCGGGTTCAAGCGATTCTCCCACCTCAGCCTCCCGAGTAGCTGGGATTACAGGTGGCCACTACCATGCCCAGCTAACTTTTGTATTTTTAGTAGAGACAGGGTTTTACCATGTTGGCCGGGCTGCTCTCGAACTCTTGACCTCAAGTGATCTGCCCGCCTCAGCCTCCCAAAGAGCTGAGATTACAGGTGTGAGCCACCACGCCTGGCCACATTCCCTTTCTTTAGCAAAGAACTTGCTCAGAGTCATGCAGGTAGTAAGCAGGCAAAGCTCATCTTTCAATCTGTGTAGTTTGGGTTGGGAGGGTTGGTTGTGTGTGTCCCTGATCCAGAAGATAAGAAATAGTAGGACCAGGCTGGGCGCGGTGGCTCATGCCTGTAATGCCAGGACTTTGAGAGGCTGAGGTGGGCAGATCATGAGGTCAGGAGTTCGAGACCAGCCTGACCAACATGGTGAAACCCTGTCTCTACTAAAAATACAAAAAATTAGCCGGGCGTGGTGGCACACGCCTGTAATCCCAGCTACTCAGGAGGCTGAGGCAGGAGAATCGCTTGAACCAGGGAGGCGGAGGTTGCAGTGAGCTGAGATCGCGCCTGGGCACTCCAGCCTGGGTGACAGAGTGAGACTCCATCTCAAAATAAAAATAAAAATAAAAATAAAAATAAAATAGTAGGGAGGAATTAGGCTTAGAACTACAACTGGCACTCAGGAAGTACACAATTAAGGTTAGCTGATTTTATGTTTAGCTTGTGCCATCTTCTCCCTCTCTCTGTTTCAGCTTCTTTTTTTCTTTTTTTTTTGAGACAGAATTTTGCTCTTGTTGCCCAGGCTGGAGTACAATGGCGTGACCTCGGCTCACTGCAACTTCCGCCTCCTGGGTTCAAGCGATTCTCCTGCCTCAGCCTCCCAAGTAGCTGGGATTTCAGGCATTAGCCATCACGCCTGGCTAATTTTTGTATTTTTAATAGAGACGGGGTTTCACCATGTTGGTCAGGCTGGTCTTGAACTTCTGACCTCAGGTGATCCACCTGCCTCGGCCTCCCAAAGTGCTGGAATTACAGATGTGTGCCACTGTGCCCAGCCTATTTCAGCTTCTTTAGACACTCTTTGTGTGCCTTAAATTACTATTTACAAAAAGTTAAATACATTTCTACATTTTCCCACCTCCCTTGCAGTAGCTCTAGCCAAAATAACTAAGTTCTGGCAAGCATAAGTGGCATATGCAACTTTCAAGAATTGCCCTTAAATGGAGGCATTGTGTCTTTCTTCTCCCCTTTCTTCTTTTTTGCTGCATGAAATGTAGGCATAATGGCTGGAGCTGGAGCAGCTATTTTGGGCCATAAGACAAAAGTTGAATGCAGAGAATTTGGGAGCAGCAAGACAGAAAAAGTCTAGGTCCCTAATGATTGTGGCATCACCATGCCAACCTGGACTGTATTCCTAGAGAAAATAAAATTTAAATGAGAGAAACAAAATTCGATCACATTTAGGCTTCTGTTATTCAGGTATCCATCATTCGTAGCTGAAATGAATCCAAATTAATACTGGAGTAGAACTTGAATTTAGACCCAGGCTTGTCTGACCCTGAGAAACTCCACCAGTGTTTCTTAAAGCGTTGATGGGTGACTACCTGAATCAGAATCATGGTGAGAAGCGTGTTTAAAACGCAGATTATAGGCCAGGTGCAGTGGCTAACATCTATAATCCTAGCACTTCGGGAGGCTGAGAGGGAGGATCACTTGAGCCTGGCAGTTCGAGATCAGGCTGGGCAACATAGCAAGATCCCCTCTGTACAAAATAATTTTTTTTTTTTTTTTTTGAGACAGAGTCTGGCTGTGGCCCAGGTTGAAGTGCAGTGGCGCAATCTCAGCTCACTGCAACCTCCACCTCCCAGGTTCAAGTGATTCTCCTGCCTCAGCTTCCCAAGTAGCTAGGATTACAGATGCACGCCACCACGCCTGGCTAATTTTTCTTGTTGTTGTTGGTTTGTTTTTTTTGAGACAGAGTCTTGCTCTGTCATCCAGGCTGGAGTGCTGTGGCATGATCTGGGCTCATTGCAACCTTCACCTCCTGGGTTCAAGCAATTCTCTGCCTCAGCCTCCCAAGTAGCTGGGATTACAGGCACCCGCCACCACGCCCAGCTAATTTTTGTATTTTCAGTAGTGGTGAGGTTTCACCATCTTGGCCAGGCTGGTCTTGATCTCCTGACCTTGTGATCCACCCACCTCGGCCTCCCAAAGTGTTGGGATTACAGGTGTGAGCCACTGAGCCTGCCTTTTTTTGTATTTTTAGTAGAGACGGGGTTTCACCATGTTGGCCAGGCTGGTCTTAAACTCCTGACCTCAAATTATCTGCCCACTTTGGCCTCCCAGAGTGGATTACAGGAGTGAGCCACTGTGCCCAGCCCCTACAAAAATTTTTTAATTAGCCAGGCGTGGTGGCACACACCTGTCTATAGTCCCAGCTACTCAGGAGGGTGAGGCAGGAGGATCACTTGAGCCCAGGAGTTTGGGGTTGTAGTGAGTGCCACTGCATTCCAGCCTGGGTGACAGAAGTAGACCCTGTCTCTAAAAAATAAAAATAAAAATAAATAAAATGTCTATTCTGGTATACCACTCAGCTCTGCTGAATTAGACTCTCTAGAGCTGGGACCTGGGCAATTCTCCTTTAACCAAGTTCCCCATGCAGTGAACTTTGAGGCACACTCAAGTTGGAGACCACAGGGCTTCATTCTATGTCCTCATGTAACTCCTAAGAAAATCAGGAGTCCATTCTGATCCCCTGCGTGAACTGAATGCAGGTGGAGCTCAGGGGACTTGGGGGAGGCAGTGAGGGTGGAGGGCAGGGGTCAAGCACCCCAGGCCTCAGGTCATCTGTGTCCATCCCCTGAGTTAGGCTCTGTGCAGCCCTCCCTGAGGAGGTAGCCCTGTCCCCAGGGCCCTGGATGGCGAGGATGACCCAGCCTCTGTACCCCTGCCCTCACACATAGCACTCGCTACAAAGCTTGCTGGAATCATCTGAGGCTACCAGTGTCTACAGCACATCGGGCTGAACTTATATAACCTGGGACCAGCCCCAGGAAGCCAATCTCAGCTCAGGAGCCAGGATTTTAGTGCAAAGCTGTGCCCCCTTCTGTAAACCATGGTTCTCCTGAGGAACAGCTCATGCCTTTGGTAAGCTGCTGGGCCCTGGCGAGATGGAACACCTGACTTGTGGCACCTGGGGACCACGTGACCAGAGCTGAGCACTGTCTGACCTTGCCACAAAGTCAGGTGTGTCCAGCAGTTTCTGTCATCAAGGGGAGAAGGCACACGTGGGCGAAGGCTGAGCGCAGGCATGTCCTGAAGCCCAGCTGAGCCTCTCAGCAGGCGGCTTCTTCCTCAGAGTCCCTTCTCCGGCTTCCCCAAATCCCTACCTCTGCCCATACCTTGGGCACAGGTCCCTAAGACCAACTGAACACTCGAGCCTGTGCCAGGCAGAGACCCTGGGTGGATGCCAGCAGAAAGATTGGTGAAGACTGGATCTCCTGGGCAGAAGCTCTGACAGGCACATAGGGTCCAGTGTGTGGCTGGAGGCATCAGGGAGCAGAGGGATGCCAGCCCCTCTACGTTCTCCCTTGTCATGGCCGGGTGTGAGAATGACCTTGGGCAGCGGGGTGGGGCATGAATATTTTGAACTTGTGCCAGCTGTGTGGTGGAATGAGGACCTGCATGGAGGCCTCCACCCCTTGGCTCCCATCTCCCTCCGTGGGAAGCTGCGTTCAGGCACTGCTCCTCCTGCAGGGACAGGGAGTCACTGGTCCCAGCTTGCTAGTTGCCAGGCAACCCAGGATGAGCCTTCGAGGTCATTCCTCAGACAACTCTGAGCTCTCTCCACAGCCTGGGAACAGATGGTTCCGCAGCAGCCAGCCCCAGCCCGAAATGGGTTGCGGAGGCACTGCTGCCTGTCTCCACCAGCAAGAGGGAGGAGAGGCCCTTCCCGGGCCTGCAGTAGTCCAGGGTAGATGCAAGCAGAAAGACTGGTGAAGACTGGATCTCCTGGGCAGAAGCACTGACAGGCACGTGGGGTCCTGTGTGAAGAGCTGCACTTTGTGTGAAAGGAGAGGTGGCCCGAGGTCTGGCTCTACTTCAGCCGGGGCAGTGGCTGGTGGGCTTGCTGGGTGGGCCAGTCTTGGAAGGGGGTGATGGGGACGTTGGTGAAACAAAGGCGCTGGGTCAGCAACTATGTGGGGGGACTCTCAGAAACGGCCCAGATTACAAGAGAATGCTTGACTCTAGTGACGGTTCACCAAAGCCCTCCCCATCAAAAGACACTTTTAACAGTCAGGTGACACCTGTGGGTGTCACTGTCTTCCCTTTCTCTATTATTAGGACCTGGACAAAATTCAAGAAGATGTCTCAACCACATGTAGCCTTACCTTTGATACTTCCAATTGCAATAAGACTTAAATTTTAGAAGAAGAGATACGGGCTGGGTGCAGTTGCTCATGCCTGTAATCCCAGCACTTTGGGAGACCAAGGTGGGTGGATCACTTGAGGTCAGGAGTTTGAGACCAGCCTGGCTAACATGGCAAAACCCTGTCTCTACTAAAAAATACAAAAATTAGCTGGTGAGGTGGCATGCTCCCGTAGTCCCAGCTACTTGGGAGGCTGAGGCAGGAGAATCGCTTGAACCTGGGAGGCAGAGGTTGCAGTGAACTGAGATTGCGCCACCGCACTCCAGCCTGGGTGACAGAGCAAGACTCTGTCTCAAAAAAAAAAAAATAATAATAATAATAAAAAGAGATACAGACCATTTACAGGGTTGTTCCTGGTCCATTATCCTGCTCTAATAATGCCAAGCAACATATTCCCTGGGGACAGAACTGATCACCACTAGTTTATGACTCTACCTCATTTGAGGTGGCATCCAGGGTGACATCCCAGACTTCCTTACCTTACTTGAAGCACAATAAGCCTTAATTTTCTAATAGAAATGTTGACCAGCAAGCCAGCTTTTTTTTTTTTTCCCCAGGACAAGGATAAATTCCCTTAAGAATTTTGCAAACATCACGTTTTCTTTCCCCTTGTTGCAATATGTGTAATTTATCTCCTGGTGTGACTTGCTTAATAGTTACCGTTTGTTAATTCCATCTGTTTCCCAAGAGGAGGACATATTGTTACGTGGATGTCCTGGGTTCTGTGAGTCTTGCATAAGCCACAGCTGGTCAAGAAACGCATCAATGGGGCCACAAACAAAGTGGCCATGGAGGCAGGCATGGGGGCAGGCATAGGGGCAGGCACAGGGGCAGGCACGAGGGTAGGCACGGGGGCAGGCACGGGGGCAGGCATGGGGGCAGGCATGGAGGCAGGCATGGAGATTTTGCCCAGCTTCTCCAGTGCGAGCTTCCCTCACCAAAGCCAATTGGTTGCCATCGCCTCTGAGTGGCCACACCTGAGCCCTTGTGGCTCAGCCAGCCAGCTGGTGACTGCCTGATTACACAAACACTCCTTCCTGGAAGGCAGCAATTTGTCCCCCTGCGATGGATCCTCATTGTAGAGCTGGACGTGCGTTTCCATCCTCCCTCCACACCTCCAATCAGGGTCTCACTGAAGGCCACCAGTTGGGTGTGCTACAGGGCATTGCCTCCTGCCGAGAAGCTCATGCTTCTGTGAAGACTGCAGAGGTGTAAAACAGTGGGCCAGGCCAGGCACAGTGGCTCAGGCCTGTAATCCCAGCACTTTGGGAGGCTGAGGCAGGGGGATCACCTGAGGTCCGAGGTTTGAGACCAGCCTGGCCAACATGGTGAAACCCCATCTCTACTAAAAATATAAAAATCAGCTGGGCATGGTGGCAGGTGCCTGTAGTCCCAGTTACTCGGGAGGCTGAGGCAGAGGCAGAAGAATCACTTGAACCCTGGAGGTGGAGGCTGCAGTGAGCCGAGATCACGCCACTGCACTCTACCTGGGGCAACAGAGCAAGACTCTGTCTCAAAAGCAAAAAAACAAAACCAAAAAAAACCACCACCACCACCAACAAAAAACAGTGGGCTGATGCCTGTGGGGCTCATTGGACTTTCCTTATACCCATGACACTGGGTTAGGTGGTCTCTGCATGGCGAACTGCCCTGGCAGCCAAGCCACACCACCTTGGAAGCCTGCAGATCTGCAGAGGGGGCATATGCTCTGTGCCAGTAACATGTGAGGCGGCCGGGTGTGGTGACTCTGTGACTGAAATCCCAGCACTTTGCGAGGCCAAGGTGGGAGGACTGCTTGAGCACAGGAGTTTGAGACCAGCCTGGGCAAGATAGTGAGACCCCATCTCTAAAAAAAAAAATTAGCCAGGTGCAGTAGCACACACCTGTAGTCTCAGGGTACTTGGGCAGCTGAGGTGGGTGGATCACCCGAGCCTGTAAGATCGAGGCTGCAGTTAGCCGTGATCACACCACTGCACTCCAACCTGGGCGACAGAGCAAGACCTTTTCTCAAAAAAACACATGATGCTATTTCTCCTGGAGTCAACGTCCATGGGTCTGAGAGCCAGCGCAGGGAGTGGCACATCCTTGGTCCTCAGGGGAGGACTGGGTCCATCAGGAGTTTAAAAAATGATTCCTCTGAAGTGGAAGCTGAGACTGTCACCACCACTGAGAAAACAGATGATAAAATAAGAGTCATTATGGTGTTGACCCTGAGTCTCAAAGGGAAATGGAGGCTGCTGTTGAGCAGAGACAGGGAGGATCTGGAGAGCCCAGGGTGGGGTGGGATCATCTGAGATGCGTCCTGGTTCTCCCATGCCTAGTGGTAAAGTCAGTGGAGAAGCCTCACCCTACATGGGCAAACACACACACAGAGCCTGGGTCTGTAGCCTACTGCCTGGATTCCATTTTCAGCTTCCAGCACAATCGCTTACTAGAATCATGTGTGTGCCCATGGCCGTGCATGTGTGTGCCCAAGTGCAAGTTACTTAGCCTTTCTGTGGCCTTAGTTTCCTCCCCTATAAAGAAAGAAAAACACCATCTAATTCTTTTTTTTTTTTTTTTTTGGAGTCAGAGTCTCACTCTGTGACCCAGGCTGTCTTGGTGGCGTGATCTGCAAACCGCTGCGGCCTCTGCCTCAGGTTCAGGTGAATTCTCCTGCCAGCATCCGGTAGCTGGGATTGCAGAGTGCACCACCAAGCCCGGCCAGGTACATATTTTAGTAGAGGTGGGGTTTCCTCCTCATTGGCTGGAAATGGTCTTAGCTCTGAGCCTCAGGTGATTCACCTCAGCCTCCCAAAGCAGTGAGGATTGAGCATGGCTCCCATGCCCTACCAGAATTCTTATGAGTTGTTGTCAAAATGAAATGTAGAATGAAAACCATACAGCTTCTAGAAGAAAATGGGAGAAAATCTTAGCAGCCTAGGGGTAGCCAACGCTTTCTTTTTTTTTTTCTTTCTTTCTTTTTTTTTTTTTTTTGAGATGGGTCTTGGTCGCGTGCCAGGCTGGAGATGCAATGAATGGATCTCAGCTCTGCAAACTCACCCACAGGTTCAAGTGATTCTCCCCTGCCTCAGCTCCCTAATCAACTGGGATTATAGGCACCTGCCACCATGCCCAGCTAATTTTTGTATTTAAAGACGAGGTTTCACACCATGTTAGCCAGGCTGGTCTTCTCCTGACCTCAGGTGACTCTGCCCTCTCGGCCCTCAAAGTGCTGGAGATTACAGGCATGAGCTCCACCCGAGCTTCCTGACCCGGCAACTGTTTCTTAGACTTTGGACACAGAAAGCAGTAACCGACAAAATGATAGAGATTTGACTTCATCATAATTTAAAACTTCTATCATCAAAAGTCATCATTAGGCTGGCCACAGTGGCTCACGCCTGGGGGTAGTAGCTGGAATTACAGGCGTGATCCACAGCACCTGGCCCAGCCTTCTTCCACTCAGCCCAGTGTTTTTGAGACTCATCCACACTGCTGTCTGTATAGCAGTCCCTTCTATTTTATTGTCGAGCGGTATTCTATTGTTTGAATGCAACAATATTCTTCTATTGATGAACACTTGGGTTGTTTCCAATTTTGAACTCTAACAAAGCTGCTATGAACCTTGTACAAATTTTTTTGTGGATATATATTTTCATTTCATTTCATTGCAGGTAAATACCTGCAAGTGGAATTACTGGTCATGGGGTACATGAATATTTAGTTTTATAAGAAACTGCCATTGGGAGACTGAGGCAGGAGGATCATTTGAGCTCAGAAGTATAAGTACAGCCTGGGCAACATAGCAAGACTCCATTTCTAAAAGAGAAAGAAAGAAAGAAGGACAGGGAAGGGGAAGAGAAAAAGAAGGGGAGCAGAGGGGAAGAAGGGGATGGAAAGGTTGGGAGGCTGAGGCAGGGAGAATCGCTTGAACCTGGGAGGCGGACGTTGCGTTTGAGCCAAGATCGCACCACTACACTCCAGCCTGGGTGACAGAGCAAGACTCCGTCTCAAAAAAAAGAGGCAGACACGAATGAGCACTTACTGCATGAAGTTCTAGAACAGGCAAAACCTATCTCTGGAAAATAACTAAAAAAAATGTGTTGATGAATCAATAGAGGGATAGCTCTATGAGAAAGCAAATAGAGCAAAATATTAACAACTATAGAATCTAGGTGGAAAGTGTGCATTTATTGTACAGTTATCTCCATTTTTCTGTATGTTCGAAAATTTTCATAAGAAAATGTTGGAAAGATCAGGTATAGAACATAGTAGGAGTGTAAATTAGTACAACATTCCTGGAAAAGAAATCAGCAGCTTTGCCTCATTAATTTTCCCATTCTAAGGGAACAATTGGAAATGAGGACAAAGATTTATGTAAGATCAGAATTGTTACTTTAACACTTGGCAGAACTGAGCAGGCATGGGCGGAGTTTTCTTTAAGGGAAGATATTTGAGTACTGATTCAATTCCTTTACTCACAAGGTGGGCAGACTCCATGACCCCCAGTGATTGCTGCCTCTTGTTATCAACTCTTTGTATAATCCCCTGCCCTTGAGTGTGGGTGGGATGAGTGATGTGTTTCTTTTTCTTGTGTTTTTTTTTTTTTTTTTTTTTTGAGGCAGAGTTTCCCTCTTGTTGCCCAGGCTGGAGTGCAGTGGCTTGATCTCACTCACCGCAACCTCTGCCTCCTGGGTTCAAGCGATTCTCTTGCCTCAGCCTCTCAAGTAGCTGGGATTACAGGCGCCCACCACCACGCCGGGCTAATTTTTTGTATTTTTAGTGGAGACAGGGTTTCGCCATGTTGGGCAGGCTGGCCTCCAACTCCTGACCTCAGGTGATCTGCCCGCCTCAGCCTCCCAAAGTGCTGGAATTACAGGCGTGAGCCACTGCACCCAGAGGGATGAATGATTTGTTTCTAACGAATAGAACATGGCAAAGGTAATGCAATGTCAATTCCATGATTAGGTTACGCAAGATCGTAACTTTTATCTTGCTAGCAGCTTCTCCCTATTGCCTTTTTTTTTTTTTTTTTTTTTTTGAGATGGAGTCTCACTCTGTTGCCCAGGCTGGAGTGCAGTGGTGTGATCTCAGCTCACTGCAAGCTCTGCCTCCTGAGTTCACACCATTCTCCTGCCTCAGCCTCCCTAGCAGCTGGGACTACAGGCGCACGCTGCCATGCCCAGCTAATTTTTGTAGTTTTAGTAGAGACGGGGTTTCACTGTGTTAGCCAGGATGGTCTCAATCTCCTGACCCTGTGATCCGCCTGCCTTGGCCTCCCAAAGTGCTGGGATTACAGGCGTGAGCCGCCATGCCCTGCCTTTTTTTTTTTTTTTTGGCAGAGCCTCTGTCATTCAGGCTGGAGTGCAGTGGTGCGATCATGGTTCACTGCAGCCTCGACCTCCTGGGCTCAGGTGATCCTCCCACCTCAGCCTCCCAAGTTAGCTGGGACTGCAGGCACAAGCCACCATGCCCAGCTAATTTAAAAAAAATGTTGTAGAGATGGGTCCCACTATGTTGCCCAGACTTCTGTTGCCTCTTTGATTGCACACTTTGATGAAACAAGTGACTGTATTGGAGAGGTGCTGGGATTACAGGAGTGAGCCACTGCATCCAGCCCATTTTGCCTAAATCTTTAAATATATTAGCACAAAGCTATTCATAATATCCTCTTTCTGTTTAAAAACTTAACTATAAAATATAACTCACAAACAGAATGTACATAAATTAGAAGTGCATAATATAATGTGTAATTATAAAATAAACATCTGTGTATTCACCACCCGACTCAAGAAATAGAAATAATTCCAGCACCACAGGAATCCCCACGTGCCCCTTCTCAATCACATCCCTCCTTTCCTCTTAAGGGTAATCATCCTTGTATTTTTATGATAATCTCTGTCTGCCAGTATAGTTTTATGGTTCTTTACAGTTTATCCATCCCCATACAATATAATTTAGATTTTTCTGTTCTTGAACTTTATGTAAATGGAATCATTCTCTGTAGATCTCTTGTGTTTTGCTTCTTTTGCTTACCATTGGATTTACAATATCAATATATGTTATTGTGAAGTTCTAGTTTGTTTATTTTCATTGCTGTTTAATATTCCATAGTATGATTATAAAATTATAAAAATTATCCACTTTACATACACAAATATATACACATATATATATATATATATTTTTTTTTTTTTTGGAGACAGAGTCTCTGTTGCCCAGGCTGGATGCGATCTCGGCTCATTGCAGCCTCAACCTCCAGGGCTCAAGTGATCCTCTCGACTCAGCCTCCTGAGTAGCTGGGACTACAGGCATGTGCCACTATGCCTGGCTAATTTTTGTATTTTTTGTAGAAATGGGGTTCTTGCCAATGCCCAGGCTGGTCTCGAACTCCTGGGCTCAAGTGATCTGCTCACCTTGGCCTCCCAAAGTGCTGGGACCACTTTACTACTGACAGGCATTTGAATTATTTCACTTTGAGTGTACATAAACAATTCTACTCTGAACATTTGTGGACATGTTTTCTGGTACATAGTGCATACACTTTTTAGGGGATTTTTCCTGTCCTGTTTCTGAGTCTTAGGGCATGAGTATTTATACCACTTTCCTGGAAAATCCAAACTCTCCTGGGAGGTCGTTACACTGATATACACCAGCAGCATATGAGGGGCCGTGCTGCACCACGTCCTTGCCACTATTTGACATTGCCAGGCTTTTGAATTTTCCTAACTGGCACATGTATCATGGTATTTCAGTACAGTTTTTGCATTTCCCTGATTATTTATGGAGTGAAGCACTTTTCCATATATTTATTGGCCATTTGAATTTTCTTTTTCTGTCACATGTCTATTACATGTATTTATTTTTCTTTTCTTTTCTTTTTTTTAAAATCGAGACAGAATCTTGCTCTGTTGCCCAGGCTGGAGTGCGGTGGCGTGATCTTGGCTCACTGCAGCCTTGACCTCCCAGCCTCAAGCCATCCTCCCACCTTAGCCTCCTGAGTAGCGGGAACTATAGACTCATGCCATCATACCTAGCTAATCTTTGTATATTTTGTAGAGATGGGGTCTCACCATTTTGCCCAGGCTGGTCTTGAACTCCTGGGTTCAAGTGATCTGTAGGCCTCAGCCTCCCAAACTGCTGGGAATTACAGGTGTGCTAATTTGTCTGTTTTTCTATTGGTGGATTTTTCTTTTTCTTTTCCTTTTTTTTTTTTTTTTTTTTTTTTTGAGACAGAGTCTTGCTCTGTCGCCAGGCTGGAGTGCAGTGGTGCAATCTCAGCTCACTGCAACCTCCGACTCCCTGGTTCAAATGATTCTCCTGCCTCAGCCTCCTGAGTAGCTGGGACTACAGGCACGCACCACCATGCCCAGCTAGTTTTTGTATTTTTAGTAGAGATGGGGTTTCACCTTGTTGGCCAGGCTGGTCTCGATCTCCTGACCTCGTGATCTGCCTGCCTCGGACTCCCAAAGTGCTGGTATTACAGGCCTGAGCCACTGCGCCCAGTCGGATTTGTCTTTTTCTTATTGATTTGTAGGAGTATTTTATATTCTGGATAGAACTTCTTTATTAGTTTTATGAGTTCAAGTATTATTCCATGTTATGCCTCGTTTTTTCATTCTCTTTATGGGGTCTCTGAATTTTAACATACTTAAAAGTATCTGCCTTTTATGGTCTCTCATGGTAGCTTATTCCCTTCTTTGCATGGTTAACAGTTCACTTTTCTTTGTTTTGAGACGGATTCTTGCTCTGTCGCCCAGGCTGGAGTATAGTGGCTCGATCTTGGCTCACTGCAACCTCTGTCCCCCGCGTTCAAGTGATTCTCCTGCCTCAGCCTCCCGAGTAGCTGGGACTCCAGCCACCCACCACCACGCCTGGCTAATTTTTGTGTATATATATATTTTTTAGACGGAGTCTCGCTCTGTGGCCCAGACTAGAGTGCAGTGGCGCAATCTCGGCTCACTGCAAGCTCCACTTCCCAGGTTCACGCCATTCTCCTGCCTCAGCCTCCCGAGTAGCTGGGACTACAAGCGCCCACCACCACGCCCGGCTAATTTTTGTATTTTTTAGTGGAGACAGGGTTTCACAGTGTTAGCCATGATGGTCTCGATCTCCTTACCTCGTGAACTGCCCGCCTCAGCCTCCCGAAGTGCTGGGATTACAGGCGTGAGCAACTGCGCCTGGCCGGTGATGTGGGTTTCATGTGGGATTCTGCATAAGGGATGGTGTCAGGATGCAACTTCTCAGATATCTGATTGTCTTCTTCCTGCTCTTTGTGGCACCAGGGCATATTTCCTTGCAGTCCCCTTGGGGTGAGGGATTGGTTTCTTCTGGTTCACCCTTACCCTGAGAGTATGACACTTTGGGGTCTCATATCAGATTCTCCTTCTTGGTTAAGTTCTGGACTTTGTGAGACCACCCAACCTGAAGTCCCTGTGTACCTGGTTAGCAAATGATCTCAGGAGAAACCAGGCTTACCTCTCATTTCACTTACATTTGCTTGGTGATTTCATTATTAGCTTGTCATTGCTTTTCAGGAAGATGTTTTTAGGAAGATGTTTACCAGAAACTGTACTCCCTAAAGCGTATGTACTGAGATGTCAGTTGGCAAACTAGTTATAATAGGTAAACTGTTATAATAGGCAAATGTGTTCAAAACAGGGGAATTATTAAATCAATTTACGAGACAACATATTACAATTATCATGTTCATTTGCTAAAATACCCTTTATGGCAAAGACTGCTGTCCACCAAAATCTATTCTCTCTTTCTTTTATATAAACAGTAGAGTTACTTAGCTGCCCACCTAGAGACTACAGTTCCCAGCCTCCCTGCAGCTGAGTGGGGCTATGTGATAAGTTATTGGCAATGGATGTGAGCAGAATTGATATGTGTCACCTCCAAGTACAGGCTTTAGAATTTAGATGCCTTCTCCTTCATGCTAATTTCATTCCGGTGGGTTAAACATGGACCATGGTTTGACCAAGAAAATTAGGAGGACACCTTAGGGGATGTCAGAGGAGCAATGAGATGGAAGGAACCTGGCACTGAATGACTGCAGGGCTCACAGAGGCCCCAACAACCTGGACCACTTATCTCAGGATCGTTACATGAGAAAAAAACTAACCTATGCAAAGCTGCTGTATTTGGGGACATCTTTGTGACAGCACCTTAACCTCATCCCCAACTAACAGAGACCCGTTTAATAATGCTCCCGTCCAGGGATATGTCCAGTACATTAATCCTAGTTCTCAACTTCCTCCAGTCTTAACCTCTCTTTGGGTCTCTTTTATCATTATCACTACCTCTTTGCAAATACCTGGAACTCCATAACCCCTGTTTCACTTCATCTTATTTGCCCAGCAAAACCCATCTGTCTTAGTGCCTGCACTCAAGTATCTGAAGATCACTGACAAATTCATACGGCTGAGCTGAGCAGTACCACTGTTCTCAAACATCAAATGGACTCGACACGGAAAACGCTACTGTTTTTCTAATATGAACGGCTTCCTTCTTCTCCTCTCTCTCAAGGTAACTATTTCATTTCTTTTCTTCTTTCTTCAATTTTCCTATTTCCCTTTCTAGATTCATTCTCATTTGATTTGGTAACCTTGCCTCATTATTTATTGAGATAATGAATGCCTTCACACAGACACTTTTTCATCTTTCCTGCAAAAAATCTGCAAACCCATTTGCTTCTTCCTACCTTGGAGACGTCGTCCCTATTTCTCTCAAGGGTGTCTTTTTTTCCTCTTCTTTCTTCTTTTCTTCTTTTCCTCCTTCTTCTCCTTCTTCTTCCCCTTCTTCTGTTTCTTCTTCTTCTCCTTCTACTCCTCCTTCTCCTCCTTTTCAAGACAGGGTCTCACTCTGTCACCAAGACTGGAGTGCAGTGGCACAATCATGCCTCAATCTCCTGGGCCAAGTGATCCTCCCACCTCAGCCTTCTGAGTAGCTGGGACCACAGGCATGCGCCATCACCCACATCTGGCTATGTTTTTTGTCTTTTGTTTTTTGTAGAGACAAAGTCTTTCTATGTTGCCCAGGCTTGTCTTGAACTCCTGGGCTCAAGAGATCCTCCTGCCTCAGCCTCCCAAAGTGCTAGGATTACAAATGTGAGCCACTGTGCCTGGCCTCAAGAATGTCTTGATTCTGAATCTCTACCTCTTTTTACTTTATCAAAGTGTTTCCTTCTGTACTGGGTCATTTCCCACCAGTTTAAAAACATTTCTAATATCCACTCTCCACCCCCAACACACACACAAACTAATGGCTGTATTAGTTTACTATTGCTTCGTAATATATCACCACAAACTTAGTGGCTTAGAACACACATTTGCCAGGTGTAGTGGCTTATTCCTATAATCCCAGCACTTTGGGAGGCTTAGGTGGGTGGATCACCTGAGGTCAGGAGTTCAAGACCAGCCTGGCCAACATGGTGAAACCCTGTTTCTACTAAAAATACAAAAATTATCCAGGTGTGGTGGCGCGCGCCTGTAATCCCAGCTACTTGGGAGACTGAGGCAGGAGAATCTCTTGAACCCAGGAGGTGGAGGTTGCAGTGAGCCGAGATTGTGCCATTGCACTCCAGCCTGGGTGACAGAGCAAGACTCCGTCAAAACAAACAAACAAACAAACAAAACAAAAAAAACCCTCACATTTATTGCGTCACAGTTTCTGTGGGTCAGAAGCCCAGCATGTTTTGAATCCTCTGCTTAGCATCTCACCAGGCTGAAATCAAGGAACTGGCCCAGACTGTGACCCCAGCTGGGGCTCAGGGTCATCTTCCAAGCTTATTGGTTGTTGCAGAATTCAGCTTCCTGCAATTGGAGGACTGAGGTTTCCACTTTCTTGCTGGCTGCCAACAGGGGGCCATTCGTAGCCCCTAGAGGCCACCAATTGCTCATTGACATGTGCCCCCTTCACAAGAGGACAGTTTACTCCCTCAAGGCCAGCAGTAAAGTGCTCTTTAAAGGGCTAACCTGATTAGGTCAGGCCCACCAAGGTGAGCTGCTTCTGATTAATTCAAAGTCAACTGATTAGGGGCCCTAATTATATTTGCAATATTCACCTTTGCTATATTATGTAACCTAATCACAGCAATATCCCACCATACAGGTTCTGCCTGTATACCCTCAAGGGGAGGGGATTATACATGTCATGTACAACAAGAGGCAGGAATCTTGGGGGCCATCTTAGAATTCTGCCAACCACAGCATCACCTACAGACCTCAAGGTCTCGCTGTGTCTCCCAGGCTGGGACGCAGTGGTGTAATCATAGCTCAGTGCGGCCTTGAACTCCTGGGCTCAAGAGTTCCTCTCGCCTCAGCTTCTTGAGTAACCAGGACTTCAGGCAAATGCCATCATACCTGGCTAATAAAACTATTTTTTGATTTGCAGAGACAGGGTCTCCCTATGTTGCCCAGACTGGTCTCAAACTCCTGGGTTCAAGCAATCCTACCATCTTGGCTTCCCAAAATGCTGGGATTATAGGCATGAGCCATCGTGACTGGCCCCACAGCATCCCTTGACTCTTACCTGCCTTCTCTCTGATGCAGCAACCTAACGAGGGTGGTCTAGACTCACTGTCTCCATTCCTCATTTACTCCTCAACCCACACCACCCTGGCTTCCATCCACTGAGCTAGATCTTGTCAAGTTACTGATATCTTTCTTGCCAAATCCAATAGACACTTTTCTTTAGAGTTTTTTTGTTGTTTAATATTTTTTATTATGGAATTTTTCAATCATAAGTAAAATAGAACAATATAATGAACATCCATAAGCTCAAACACCCAGCTTCAAAAATATCAACATACAGCTCGGTGCGGTGTGTCTGTAATCCCAGCTACTCGGGAGGCTGAGGCACGAGAATCACTTGAACCTGGGAGGTGGAGGTTGCAGTGAGCCGAGATTGCACCACTGCACTCCAGCCTGGGTGACAGAGTGACACTCCGTCTCCAAAAGAAGTAAATAAAAATAAATGAATGACAAACATCAACATATGGTCAATGTTTTGTCTACACTCCATGATTTCTCTTCCCTCTATTCTTGGGGGCTACTTTAAAGCAAATCCCAGTCACTAGTAAATAAATCACTACTTCAGCATGCATAGCTGAGATAATGACTTTAAAATCTGACCACAGTAGCACCGTCATGAAAACAAAAATTAACAGTGATTCGTTAAATACGACCTAATGTCAGTCTTCCAATTTCCCTGACTGCTACATAAATGTCTTTTCCAGTGGGATTGATTCAAGATCCAAACACAAGCCATTCATTACATTTTGCTGATATGTTCCTTGAATTTCATTTAATCTATAACCTTTCCTTTTCCCTTTTTTTTTTTTTTTTTTTTTTTTTTAAGATGGAGTTTTACTTTTGTTGTCCAGGCCAGAGTGTAGAGGCACGATCTCGGCTCACTGTAACCTCTGTCTCCCAGGTTCAAGTGATTCTCCTGCCTCAGCCTCCCAAGTAGCTGGGATTACAGGCATGCACCACCACACCCAGGTAATTTTGTATTTTCAGTAGAGACAGGGTTTTGTCATGTTGGTCAAGCTGGTCTCAAACTCCTGACCTCAAATGATTCTCCCACCTCGGCCTCCCAAAGTGCTGGGATTACAGGTGTGAGCCACCATGCCCGGCCTGGGGGTCCTTCTTTCCAGAGAATTCCCCACCTTCTGGACTTGGCTGATGGGATCCCTGTGGTGTTTCCTACCATAAAACACACCCTCTCAGCAGCATTGAATACTTGCCACCCTTTCTCCTCTTTGAGATACTCTCTCCTCTGGGTTTTGAGGATGCCACATGCCTTGGACTTTTCTTCTGCCCCTCTGGCCAGTCTTCTCTGGTGTCTTTCACAGTTTCTTCCTCTCTCACCCAAACTTGAAACGTCAGTGGTTCTTCCCCGGGTTGTTCTTCAGACCTGGGACTTGGCCCTCTTCCCTTCACCAGCCACACACTCTCCTCAGGTTACCTCCTCTGGTTTTGTGGCTTTAAATGCCACTTGGATACTGAAAGACTCGTGATGTTTCATCTCTAGCCTAAACATCCCCCCAGCTCCAGATTCATGATGTGGAGATGCCTGATAGCTCTCCTCAGCTCTCACTGGCTTCTCAAACTTGGGCACTCTGGATTTCCTGCTTCCCATGCCTGTTCTCCGTCTCCCTCACTCCCCGTGTGCACCCCAGCCCGTCAGAGCTCATTACATCTCTAAGTACACCTCAGCGCCATGGCCGCCCCCACGCTAGTCCGGGGCACCATCGCGTCTTACCTGGACCTCTGCTCCCATCTCCTGACTTCCTCCTTCCCTGCCAGATCCCCCCCATCTATTCTCCATACAGCCCAAAATCATCCTGTAAAAGCATAAATCAGATAAGTCCCTTACTCAAGTCATGTGAAGACCTTCCTTCCTTCCTTCCTTCCTTCTCTCCTTCTCTCCTCTCTTTCTCTCTTTCTTTCTTTCTTTTTGAGATGGAGTTTCGTTCTTGTTGCCCAGGCTGGAGTGCAATGGCACAATCTCGGCTCACTGCAGCCTCCGCCTCCTGGGTTCAAGAGATTCTCCTGCCTCAGCCTCCCGAGTAGCTGGGATTACAGGCATGCACCACTACACCCAGCTAATTCTGTAGTTTTAGTAGAGATGGGGTTTCTCCATGTTGGTCAGGCTGGTCTCGAACTCCAGACTTCAGGTGATCCACCCACCTCGGTCTCCCAAAGTGCTGGGATTACAGGCGTGAGCCACTGCACTCGGCCATCATATGAAGACTTTCTCAATGCACTTCAAACAAAACCCACCTCCCTTTGGCCTAGGAAGCCTGTGTCATCTACCATTGCCCGCTTCTCCCACGCTTCTCTCGCTTTCCGGACTCCAGCCACAAGAGGCCTTCTCTCAGGGCCTCAAAAATGTCATAGTCTTGCCTGTCCCAATGACCGGAACATTCTCCCTGCTGCTCCTCATGGCTAGTTCCTGCTTTCCTTCATAAAGAGAGCCCTTCACTCACCACTCAATCCAGGGGGTTTCCGCCAGTGACTCCCTTCGTCTCCTTCAGTGCACTCAGCACAGATACACTGATGTGTGCGCTTGTTTGCTGTCCATCTCCCCCCACGCTCTGTCGGTTTCCCTTCTGCATGAATGGAGAAGATGGGGCCGACATCCACCCAGGCCGGCTCCCAGGAAACCTCCCAAGTGGCAGCAGGACACCAGGCGCTGCACAGACCGGTCATTCAGGATGTGAACTCCACAGCTGGTGGCTAGACTTGCGAATTTTTTTTTTTTTTTTGAGATAAAGTTTTGCTCTTATTGCCCAGGATGGAGTACAATGGCGTGATCTCTGCTCACTGCAGCCTCCACCTCCCGGGTTCAAGCAATTCTTCTGCCTCAGCCTCCCGAGTAGCTGGGATTACAGGCCTGCGCCACCACACCCGGCTAATTGTGTATTTTTAGTAGAGACGGGGTTTCTCCATGTTGGTCAGGCTGGTCTCGAACTCCCAACCTCAGGTGATTCGCCTGCCTTGGCCTCCCAAAGTGCTGGGATTACAGGCGTGAGCCACTGCACCTGGCCTAAATTATTATTTTTTTAGATGGAGATAAAACTTAAAGTGAAATGTAAAAATCCTAAGTATAGAATTCAGTGAGCTTTGACAACACACCAATCAAGATATCGAGACTTTCATCACCCCAGAAATTCCCTCCTGTCACCTTCCAGGCAGTCCCAACCTCTGCTGATGGTAGCTGGATTTTTATACCCTCTTCAGGCAAGGGCAATGAAGTGTTTCTACGATATTCCAGCCAATCTGCCTATCTTTATCTTCAGCGAGACTCATTTCTTTCTTTTCTTTGAGACAAGGTCTCACTCTGTCACCCAGGCTGAAAGTACAGTCACAGCAATCACAGGTCACTGCAGCCTGAACCTCCCAGGCTTAAGTGATCCTTCCCCCTCAGCCTCCTAAGTAGCTGGGACTACAGGCATGTACCACCATGCCCGGCTAATTTTTTTATTTTTTGTAGAGATGGGGTGTCACCATGTTGCCCAGGCTGCTCTCAAACTCCTGAGCTCAAGTGATCTGCCCGCCTCAGCCAAACTGCTGTGATTACAGGCATGAACCACTGAACCCAGCCTCAAGACCCATTTCTAATGTTCAGTGTGCTAACTGCTGTCCTCTGTGGTTGATGGGAAGAGTATAAGCTGCAGCTCTTAAGTAGCCTGGCCTGGAGAATGGCTAAATTCTTTGGGTTAAATTGAGGGCTGAGGACCTCCACCCCTCTCAATGTAAGTTCTCGGACAGGAGCAACTCTTTTGCCTCTCAAAAGAGGTTAAACCAATGCACATCTAACATCACACTGCCGTCTGCTAAAATTCAGATGCCACAGCAAAGCAGAACCAGTGGAATGAGCTAGGCCAAAGGGATCTTGTGGGGCTGGCTGGTGGGACTGGAAAGCCAGCCAGAGGACCCAGTACGGGTGGTCTGCTGAATCAGCAAGTCTGCTTGATGGGACTGTGGTATAGTGTGCTCTGGGCGCGCGCCCAGTGCTGCAGATGTAGCTCAGATCAACCCACTTAAGAACACATTCCTGGCCGGGTGTGATGGTTCACACCTGTAATCCCAGCACTTTGGGAGGCCAAGGAGGGCAGACTGCTTGAGCTCAGGAGTTCGAGACCAGCCTGGGCAACATGGTGAGACCCTGTCTCTACAAGAAATACAGGCCGGGCGCGGTGGCTCAAGCCTGTAATCCCAGCACTTTGGGAGGCCGAGATGGGCGGATCACGAGGTCAGAAGATCGAGACCATCCTGGCTAACATCACGTGAAACCCCGCCTCTACTAAAAATACAAAAACTAGCCGGGCGAGGGCGGCCTGCAGTCCCAGCTACTCGGGAGGCTGAGGCAGGGAGAATGGCGAAACCCGGGAGGGGAGCTTTGCAGTGAGCTTGAGATCTCGGGCCACTCACCCAGTCTGGGCGACAGAGTCAGACCCGCCTCAAAAAAAAAAAAAAAAAAAAAAAAAGAAAGAAATACAAAATTAGCTGTGTAGTGGTGCGCTGTAGTCCCAGCTACTTGGAAGGCTGATGTGGGAGGATTGCTCGAGTCCAGGAGGCAGAGGTTATAGTGAGCCAAGATTGTGCCACTGCACTCCAGCCTGGGTGACAGAGTGAGACCCTGCCTCAAAACAAACAACAAACCACGACCACATTCCTCTCTGACCACCTGCCACCTGGTTTCAGAGCCACCTCTGTCCTCCCCGCCACCTTCCACAATGCACCATGTGCTCAGATGCTCCCTTGGGACTGTGGAAGGAGAAACAGCTCCAGAGATGCATGACCAAGGCCACCCTCAGACTTTCCACTTTGGATTTGAACTCCAGCTTCTGGGCTCAAGTCTCTTGGTCCTCTTTTCTGAAGTTCATTTCTGGGGCACTCTGGGGGCTAAGGAAGTGGGTTTCAAATCTCCACAGTGCTCCCTTTCACCCCTAGGCCCCACCACCTACTTCACTGAGCACAGAGTACAGCACACAGTGGCCTCAAGAAATATTCCTCGACTGAAAATTGCTTTCCTGGCTCTTACACGATCCTTTTACTGGGTCTATGTTGTGGGCAGAAATTAGGAATGGCCTGTTAGAGACAAGGAAATGAGGCTGAGTGTGAGCATCTTCCTCAGTATCCTGCTGCTGCTCCTTTCAGGACACACAAACACCACACACCCCACACCTCCCCGACACACCCCACACACAACTCACACCCCCACACCCCCACACACACACACCCCACACACATGACACCACACACACACACACACACCACACACCCTACACCTCCCCAACACACACCCCACACACCACACCCCCACACATACATGACAGCGCACACACACACCACACCCCACACCTCCCTACACACACTACACACACCACACACATCACAAACACCACACACCACACACCACACACATACCACACACACCACATACACCATACACACCACACGCTCCACATACACCCCCCACATACCACACATCCCACACACCACACACCCATCTCCCCGACACACACCCCACACCACACACCCCCACACCACACACACACCCCACATCCCACACACCACACCCACACTACACACCCCACACACCACACATCACACACACCACCATACACCAAACACCACACCACACACCAAACACCCCACACACCCCACACACCACACACACCCCACACACCACACACACTACACACCCCACACACACCACACAGGCAATAAACCATACACACCACATACCACACACACATACCACACATATCACCACACCCCCACACACCACACCACACAGCACACACACACCAAATACACCACTCACACCAGACGTCCCCCACATGCCATACCACATATACATCATACACACCAACCACCACACATGCAACACACACCACACACCATACAGCCCACATACCACACCACACACACACCACACAAACCACACACACACCATATATACCAAACACCACACAAACACATGCAACACACACATACTATATACACCACACACTCAACACATCATACACACCCCACATACCACACACACCACACACCACATACACCACACACCACACACTACACACACACAACCACATGCCACAGACACACTCCCCCATACATACCACACACACATCACACACCACATACACTGCACACACCACCCCCACACCACACACACACACATACCACACACACAGACCACACACACACACCACACACACCCACATACCACACACACACCACACACTACACACATACACACACACACCCCACACACACCCTGCACACCACACACATCACAGACACCGCATATCCCACACACCACACACACACTGCACCCACATCACCACACACCCCACACATACCACACACACACCATGTCCACACACACCACACACACACACCACACACAACACTCATAGACACCACAAACCACACAGACACCTCACACACCAAACACTACACATACAAGCACACACCACACACCCCACACACACACCACACACACACCATGTCCACACACACCACACACACACCATACACAACACCCATAGACACACCTCACACACCTCACATACCAAACACCACACAATCACACACCACACACCACACACCACACACATACCTCACACCACATACACACTCACACCAACCCCCGCCACACAACACACACACAGAGCAAGTGCTCTGGGCCTATCTGTGGAATTGCATGGGGCAGCTGAGCGTCAGTTTTCTTTTTCTATTTTTTTTGAGACAGAGTCTCACTCTTGTCACCCAGACTGGAGTGCAGTGGCGCAACCTTGGCTCACTGAAACCTCCGCCTCCTAGGTTCAAACAATTCTCTTGCCTCAGCCTCCTGAGTAACAGGGATTACAGGCGTGCACCCAGCTAACTTTTGTATTTTTAGTAAAGACAGGTTTCACCATGTTGGCCAAGCTGGTCTCGAACTCCTGACCTCAAGTGATCTGCCTGCCTCGGCCTCCTGAAGTGCTGGGATTACAGGTACGAGTCACTGCACCCTGCCCAGTTGTCTTATCTGTAAAATGGGTGTCGTGTCATATGTTCCTCCTGCCAGTCCAGGTGCCCTCTTCACCTTTCTCCATTCTGCGCTGGGCCTAGAGGCTGACCTCTCCCCAGGCTCCAGCTCTCACCGGATTCCAGGACCTTCCCTGCTCCCCGGCTGGTAAGAGCTTCCTGCTGCTGCAGACCTTGTATGCTTCACCAGCCTTTCTTGGTTCCTTTAACTCTGCCCAGCACTTTGTAAGAGTCCCTTCATCAAACCCACATTACCCCTTTGAACGTGCCACCTGTTTCCACCCAGGGCCCTGATTGCCACAATAATTGGTACCAGAATAGCTCTGGGAGACAGATCCTTGGGAGGGATTCTGGGGTTGGGTTGCTCACGCTTCTTGATTAGTGCGTGAATAACCTCTTTGACATGGGGTAATGGACAATGGTCATCTATGGCACGCAGTGGCATCACAGTTAGTTACTTTATGACCAGTGGTGGCTTGATGTTGGGAGACCAAGTGGCTATGGCATTTAGTCAATATGATGGCAATAATGACTAAGAAATAGTGACAAAGACTGTGGCGTTGGCTTCTGACTGCACATCTGACTGCCCTAGAAACGCACACAAAGGAACAGACTGAAAGCCTTGAATTCCCGACTCAGTGCAAGGCTGGAGATTCCGAAAGGCCCTAGGGTGGCTCTGAAAGTATCTTTGATCTCTGCCAGCCAGAGGGCAGATGTGGCTGAGAACCAAGCTCAGGCTCTGACTGTGAGGATCACAGAGTTGCAGAGCCAATTAAATGCACAACCTTGCTCAGTCTCTTCTGCTAAGGGAAGGGCACTGGTTAAGAAGGAACAGATCCCAAGATGGGGACATCTGGATAGAACTTTGAACACCAGCACCTCCTGAATCTTCCCTGGTGGTAAAGGCAGCACCCCTTGTCTTCAGTCTGAGAAAACTGGTCTTTCCCAGCACAGAAATCTTTCAGTGACTTTACTTGCGGCGGCTGCCTCACCAGGGAAGATGCACCCCAGGATACACCCCCATCACCTCATTTCCTCCAGGCCTATAATGAGAATTATATCCCCATAGAGCCTAGTCAAGAAAAGGACAAAGTGTACCCCAGGAGGAGATAGTTTATACATTAAAGGAGTTGCAGAACCTTGACGGTTTGTATTGGCAGGAGTCTGGGTTGCATCCAAGGGTGGTAGATTAAGGAAGACAAAATATAAGATTAGGCCGGGCATGGTGGCTCATGCCTGTAACCCTAGCACTTTGGGAGGCTGAGGCAGGTGGATCGCTTGAGCCCAGGAGTTCAAGACCAGCCTGGGCAACATAGCAAGACCTCTTGGTTCTTAAAAGAAAAAATAAATAAAAGATTTTCAGGATCAGGCCAAACTGACTTCGATTACAGTGTGCACCCAGCAGTGGGGGTTGTGTTGGCTTGAGCACCTGGAGTGGGATTACCAGTCTGAGCTGGTGAATTGCAACCTGGATCCAGTCGTGGCCTACAAAGAGCTGAGATGCTGGCACTTCCCTGGGAAGCTGGGGAGGGAGGCAGAGGGAGAAGGGAACCCCTTCACCATAGTTCCCAAAAGCTCTATGTTAGTTATCCTCTATAGGCTGGAGATAATGTAGGATGTGCCAAATGCAATCTGGCTTCTTGCTTTCCTGACTCAATGGATTTCACGTCAAGGAAGTTTCTAGGAGATCCAGTGGTCTGGGGCATGGTATGTCAGGGTAGCTCCTCTAAAAGAAGAAACAAGTTGCTGAGCCTTATATTGCCTACTATAAAGAAGGAAGCAAAATCTTTGATGGGACTCTTGGATTTTTTTTTTTTTTTTTTTTTTTTTGGGACAGAGTCTCGCTTCTGTTTCCAGGCTGGGATGTGCAGTGGCACGCATCTCGCTGCACTGCAAGCTCCGGGCCTCTGGGTTCATGCTTATTCTCCTGCCTCTAGCCTCCTGAGAGCTGGGACTACAGGCGCCTCGCCACTCCACGCAGCCAATTTTTTGTATTTTTAGTAGAGACGGGTTTCACCTGGTCTCATCTCTAACCTTGTGATACACGCCCCACCTCGTCTCCTGCTGATTACAGGCCACCGCTACCGCCGACTCTGATTCCCCTTAAGGCAACCCATGCCACATTCAGGACCCAGCAGTGGGGGAGGGCCCAATGGTGCCAAATGAACTTTGGAGACCAGGTTCTTTATGACAAAGCTCAGGAAGCGAGCAGCCCTCAGGCATCAGTGCCATGGCTAATCATGGTGTCCCAGAGGCTAATGGGGACTACATCTAAAAAAGCCCCCACTGTAAAATAAAAGTAGTGCAATACCGCTGCAGCCAGGGTCCCAAACATGAGATTTTTACTGAACTAATCAGCATGGCCCTGGCCTGGTGTGCATCTTCAATCCCCAAATGCTTTTCTATTTCGCTAACTAAAGATAGCTAGCCAGTGTGCCTTGGTGTAGCAGGGACAGCCAGACACCTTTCACTCTGTTGCCTCGCTTTTGCCGCTCTCACGATGTCAATCATAATCTAGTCCAAAGGGTCACTGGATCATCTTGACATAGTTCAGAACATTAGTCTGGCCCATCACAATTGATGACATTATGGGTAATTGGCCCCAGTGAGCAGGCCATTGCAAGCACTCTAGTTTCTTAGTAAAATATTGTATGCCAACTGAAGGGGGTACACTTCACAAAAAACTCAGCAACATGCCATGTCAGTGAAGTTTCTGAAGATCCATCTTGGGGGTGCCGTGATATTTCCTGTAAAAGGAGAGACAAGTTGCTGTACCTTATACTGCCCACTACAAAAGAAAGAGGCAAAATCTTTGATGGGACTCTGGATTTTTGAGCCAACACATACCACATTCAGCTGTGCTTGCTGCTCTATCCATTTACTACTATATAAAACCCATAAGACTGTAAGTTTTGAGTGAGGCATGGAGCAAGGTGAGGCTCTTGAAACAGGTCCAGGCTGCAGAGCAAGCTGCCTGTCACATGAGCTTAAGACTGGAAGTGACTGTGATGATGCTGCTGTATGGAAAAGTCTAACAGGAGAATCAATGGCACAGTTACTGACCATTAGGGTTTGAGATTAAGTCATGCTTCTTCTACCAAGAACTAGTCACCATTTAAAACAGCTCCTGGCCAGGCACAGTGGCTCACGATGAACCTCAGCAGTTTGGGAGGTCGTGAGGCGGTAGATCACCTAAGGTCAGGAGTTCAAGACCAACCTCGCCAACATGGTGAAACCCCATCTCTACTAAAATACAAAATTAAATGCGGCTCAGATGGCATGGGCGCCTGTAATCCCAGCTACCAGGAGGCTGAGGCAGGAGAATTAGCTTGAACTCGGGAGGCGGAGGTTGGTGCGACGGTGTCCCCACCACTGCACTCCAGTCTGGGTGACAAAGCAAGACTCTGCCCAAAACATAAATGAATAAAAAATAAACAGCGCCCTTGTTCACAATCTGACACGGTGAAGGTGAATGTTTCGACTGTGGGACACCAAGTGACTCCACGCAACCAGAAGTAGATGTGATCTGATCCACCTGATTGTAAGATTGACATGCAATGGTACTGTTCTATTGTTTTTCTCTCCTCTCTAACCAGTTGCCAGCACTAGGAATGGCATTCTATTACTGAATAGCATATATAAAAATCAGGTCTGAGCAAAGTCCAGAAGGCACAAAGAAATTGCATGAGCAGGGTTCAAATTCCCCAGGGCACCTACCCTTATTGCTTCACTGTTTCTTCCTCTCTACCCAATTTGCTGAAGTTGCTATGACCAGTTAACACAGAGGGAAAAAGCACAGACATGATTTCTAAATGAGTCTGCATCGGCTGGGCGCTGTGGTTCGCCTGTAATCCCAGCACTTTGGGAGGCCGAGACGGTGGATCACGAGGTCAGGAGATCGAGACCATCCTGGCTAACACGGTGAAACCCTGTCTCTACTAAGAAATACACAAAAACTAGCCGGGCGAAAGGCGGCTCTGTAGTCCCAGCTACTCGGGAGGCTGAGGCCGAGAATGGCTTGAACCCGGAGGCGGAGCTTGCAGTGAGCTGGAGATCCCGCCACTGCACTCCAGCCTGGGCGGCCAGAGCCGAGACTCCATCTCAAAAAAAAAAAAAAAAAAAGAGTCTGCATGGTACCTCAGCAACTACAAAGAGACAGCTACTGTGATTATATTAAGACTTTGTGGTGTCCTGCGACAATGGCTTTAGCTGTTCTGGTCCCAGCCGGGCAGAACCTCTGACTGTGTGGGATTATCCACTCTGCAACAGAAGGAAAGATGACCTGAGGGGCAGATCCACACTGACTCATGAGCAGTGGCTAACAAGTTAGGGGCTGGCTAGGCTTAAGGAAATCACAAGACTGGAGAGACGGGTGATGAGCAGGTATAAGGGAGAGAAATGGTGGATGGGCTGTTTGAAATGGGCATGGTGGTGAAGCTTAATTTTAACACGCATTAGCAATTTAGAGGGCATCACGAGAAGCCCTCAGTAATGAGGTGGATAAGGTGACTCCATCCTGTAGATGGCAATCTCTATTCCCAGCTACTCCTGCTGGCTCTTGCTTAATGGGCCTGTATACATGCTAAGTGGTGGCAGGAGTACATGTAACTGGAACGAAGTACACAA
>NC_044976.1:25419323-25426089 GCF_008728515.1 Papio anubis
TTGGTTCCATTCCTCATTCCACCCTTCAGGTCCATTCCATTGTCAATTTCTTTGAATAAGATCCACCCCCGGGTCTGGTCATTCAAAGTGGGGAGCCTCCGCCTCCTGGGATTCAAACAATTCTCTTGCCTCCGGCCTCCTGGATGCTTAGGGATTGGCGTGCACCCAGCCTTTGTATTTTTAAGTAAAGACAGGTTTCACACCATGTGTTAGGCCAAGCCCAGTCTCCCGGGCTCCTGACCTCAAGTGATCTGCCTGCCCCTCCAGCCTCCTGAAGTGCTAGGATTACAGGTACAGATCACTGCACACCCTGCCAGTTATCTTTATCTCTGTAAAATGGGTGTCATTGTCCATATGTTCCCTCCTGCCAGTCCAGGTGCCTCTTCACCCTTTCTTTCTCCCATTCCGCTGGGCCTAGAATTTGGCCTCTCCCCAGGCTCGGCTCTCACTTTGAGTTCCAGGACCTTGCCCTGCCGGCTGGTAGGGGCTACTGCTGCAGACCTTGTAGCCTTCGCCGGCCTTTCTTAGTTCGCTAGCTCACCTTTGGCGCGCAGGTCCTTCATTCGACCCACATTGCAGACATTGCCCACCTGAACACCCAGGACCTGATTGCCACAATAATTTGGTACCAGAATGGCTCTGGAGACAGATCCTTAGGAGGATTCTAGGGTTGGAGTTGCTCCAGCCTAGCAATTGGTCGTAGATAACCTCTTGTGTGGGGTAATGGACAGTAGTCATCTATAGCTACTTGAAATCCAGCATCTGGATGAATTACTTACTATGACCAGTAGGTAGCTTGATGTGGGAGATAAGTAGCTATAGCATTTAGTCAATATGGTGGCAATGGCTGGCTGGGGAATGGTGACCCAAGGGGCTGTGGCGTTGGCTACGAGCTGCACATCCTAGGCACCTAGAGAGCACACAAGGAACCAGCGGGCTAAGAAAGCCTTCAGATTCCCGACTCGCTCAGTGCAGGGCTGGAGATTCCCGAAGGCCTAGGGTAGCTCTAAAAGTATCTTTGATCCTCCTACCAGCCAGAGGGGCGGATGTGGCTGAGGAGAACCAGAGGCTCGAATACATTTGAGGGATCACGGGGTTGCAGAATGAAGATTAAAATGCTGCACAACCTTGCTCAGGTCTCATGCAACAGGGAAGGGCACTTTGGTTTGGGACGGATCACAGGATGGGAGACATCTGGATAGAACTTTGAACACCAGCACCTCCTGGATCTTCTGGTGGTAAAGGCAGCACCCCTTGTCTTCAGTCTGAGAAAACTAGTCTTTCCCCAGCACAGAAATCTTTCAGTGACTTTGCTTGCTCACCCAGAAGGAATGCACCCAGGATACACCCCATCACCTCATTTCCTCCAGGCCTATAATGAGGAATTATATCACTAGGAGCCTAATAGTCAAGAAAGGACAAAGTGTACCCCAGGAGGGAGATGGTTTATACATTAGAGGAGTTGCAGGACAGCCGGTGGTTTGTGTGAGTCTAGGTTGCATCCCAGGGAGTGAGTAGATTAAGGAGACAAAATATAAGATTAGGCTGGGAGGCAGTGGCTCATGCCTGTAGCCCTGCTTTGGGAGGCTGAGGCAGGTGGATCGGCGGGCCCGGGGTTCCAGAGACCGGCCGCAGGCAGCGCCTTCAAGGACAGCACCAAAAAGAAAAAAAAAATAAATAAAAAATTAGATCAAGCCAAACCTTGGCCTGCAAGTACACCAACAGTAGAATTGTGGTAGCAGAGCACCTGGAGTAGGATTACAGTCTAGGCTAGTGAGTACAACCTAGATCAGAAGTCAGCCCAACCTACAAAAAGAAGCTGAGATGCTAGCCGCCCTGGAAAGCTAGGGAGAGAGCAGAGAAGAGGAACCCTTCCACCATAGATTTAAAGCTCCTATAGTAGTTCATCCTCTATAGGCTGGAATGGTATAGGATGTACCAAATACAATCCCAAGCTACTTGCTTTCCACCAGCTCAATGGATTTCCGCGTCAAAGGGGAGAGTTTCCTAGGAGATCCAGTGGGTCCTGGGGCATGGTAATGTCAAGGGTAAGCTCCTCTAAAGAAGAAACAGAGTTGCACAAGGCCTTATATTTGCCTACTATAAAGGAGGAAATACAAAATCTTTGATGGGACTCTGGATTTTTTTTTTTTTTTTTTGGGACAGAGTCTGGCTCTAGCCGTGGCCCAGGCCTAGGCCTTGATGGCACGATCTCAGCTGCACTGCAAGGCTCCGCCTCCCTGGAGTTCATGCCATTCTCCCACTGCCTCCAGCCTCCTGGGTAAGCTGGGACTACAGGCGCCACCACCGCCCAGCTAATTTTTTCCTCCATTTTAGTGGGGGAGCCAGAGGTTTTTACGTGGTCGATCTCTAGCACCATGTGACCACCCACCTCAGTCTCCCAAGGTACTGGGGATTACAGAGGCGTCGCCAGCGCCGGCGGGACTCTGGATTTTAAAGGCCAGCCTATGCACATTGAGACCCTTGGTAGAGCCAATAGTGCCAATGAACTTTGGGACAGGTTCTTTATGATAAAGCTCAGGAAGGAGGCAGCCCTCAGGCATCAGTGCCATGAAAGCTGAAATCATGAAAAGCATCCCCAAATGAATGGGGACTACATCTAAAAAAGCCCCTTGAAAAATGTTAGAGTGCATGCAGTTTGCAGCACAGCCAGTCCCCAAACATGAGATTTTACTGGAACTAATCAGCATGGCCCCTGGCCTGGTGTGCATCTTCAATCTCCAAATGCTTTCTTTTCTATTTCGCTAACTAAAGATAGTTGGAAATAGTGTGCCTTGGTGTAGCAGGGACAGCCGTACACCTTCACTCTGTTGCCTCGGGGCTTTGCCGGCTCTCACGATGTCAATCATAATCTAGTCCAAAGGGTCACTGATCATCTTGACATAGTTCAGAACATTAGTCTGGCCCATCACATTGATGACATTATGGTAATTGGCCCCAGTGAGCAGGCCATTGCAAGCACTCTAGTTTCTTAGTAAAATATTGTATGCCAACTGAAGGGGGTACACTTCACAAAAACTCAGCAACATGCCATGTCAGTGAAGTTTCTAGAAGATCCATTGGTGGGGGGGGCATGGCATGTCAGGATATTTCCTGTAAAAGGAGAGACAAGTTGCTGTACCTTATACTGCCCACTACAAAGAAAGAGGCAAAATCTTTGATGGGACTCTGGATTTTTGAGCCAACACATACCACATTCAGCTGTGCTTGCTGCTCTATCCATTTACTATAAAACCCATAAGACTGTAAGTTTTGAGTGAGGCATGGAGCAAGGTGAGGCTCTGAAACAGGTCCAGGCTGCAGAGCAAGCTGCCTGTCACATGAGCTTAAGACTTGGAAGTGACTGTAGCAGATGATGCTGTATGGAAAAGCTCCAACAGGAGAATCACGGTACAGTTACTGACCATTAGGTTTGAGATTAAGTCATGCTTCTTCTACCAAGAACTAGTCACCATTTAAAAAACAGCTCCTGGCCAGGCACAGTGGCTCACGCATGAAACCTCAGCAGTTTGGGAGGTCGAGGCGGGTAGATCACCTAAGGTCAGGAGTTCAAGACCAACCTCGCCAACATGGTGAAACCCCATCTCTACTAAAAATACAAAAATTAGCCGTGCTCATGATGGCGGGTGCCTGTAATCCCAGCTACTCAGGAGGTTGAGGCAGGAGAATTGCTTGAACCCGGGAGGCGGAGGTTGCAGTGAGCCGAGATCACACCACTGCACTCCAGTCTGGGTGACAAAGCAAGACTCTGTCTCAAAACATAAATGAATAAAAAAATAAACAGCTCCTGGTTCACAACTGGACACGGTGAAGGTGGAATGCCTGACTGTGGGACACCAAGTGACCCACGCAACCAGAAGTAGATGTGATCTGATCCACCTGATTGTAAGATTGGACATGCATGGTACTGTTCTATTGTTTTTCTTTTCTCTCCCTCTCTCAACCAGTTGCCAGCACTAGGAATGGCATTCTATTACTGAATAGCATATATAAAATCAGGTCTGAGCAAGTCCAGAAGGCACAAAGAAATTGCATGAGCAGGTGGTTCAAATTCCCAGGGCACCTACCCTTATTGCTTCACTGTTTCTTCCTCTACCCAATTTGCTGAAGTTGCTATGACCAGTTAACACAGAGGAAAAAGCACAGACATGATTTCTAAATGAGTCTGCATTGGCCGGGCGCAGTGGCTCAAGCCTGTAATCCCAGCACTTTGGGAGGCCGAGACGGGTGGATCACGAGGTCAGGAGATCGAGACCATCCTGGCTAACACGGTGAAACCCCGTCTCTACTAAGAAATACAAAAAACTAGCCGGGCGTGGTGGTGGGCGCCTGTAGTCCCAGCTACTCGGGAGGCTGAGGCCGGAGAATGGCGTGAACCCGGGAGGCGGAGCTTGCAGTGAGCTGAGATCCGGCCACTGCACTCCAGCCTGGGCGACAGAGCCAGACTCCATCTCAAAAAAAAAAAAAAAAAAGAGTCTGCATGGTACCTCAGCACAACTACAAAGAGACAGCTACTGCATTATAGCCACACTCAGGGTGTCCCTGCAGGACAGCGATGAAGGTTCTGTCCCAGCGGGCAGAACCTCTGACTGTGTGGATTATCCACTTGCACAGAAGGAAAGATGACCTGAGGGGCAGATCCACACTGACTCATGAGCAGTGGCTAACAAGTTAGGGGCTGGTTAGGGGTTTACAAATCACAAGACTGAGAGACGGGTGATGAGCAGGTATAAGGGAGAGAAATATGGATGGGCTGCTTGAAATGGGCATAGGTGGTGAAGCTAATTTTAACACGCACAAGTACCGAGAGGGCATCTATTGTGGAGAAGCCCTCAGTAATGAGGTGGACAAGGTGACCCATCCTGTAGATGGCAACTTCTATTCCCAGCTACCCTGGCTCTTGCTTAATGGGCCCGTATACATGCTATGGTGGCAGGGATGACTGGCTATGTCTGGTGTGGTAGGCAGAGTAACAGCACTCCAAAAATGTCCATGGTCTAATCCTTAGAACTAAATATGTTGCATGGTACACGGCAAAGGGTGAATTTTTTTTTTTTTTTTTTTTTTGACACAGTCTTGCTCTCTCACTCAGGCTGGAGTGCAGTGGTGCGATCTCAGCTCACTGCAACCTCCACTTCCCGGGTTCAAGCGATTCTTCTGCCTCAGCCTCCCAAGTAGCTTGGTACTACAGGTACCCACCATCATGCCCAATTAGTTTTTGTATTTTTAGTAGAGACCGGAGCCACGTCGCTGGCTCAGGTTTAACTTCAACTCCTGACCTCAAGAGATCCACCCGCCTGTCTCCCAAAGTGCTGGGATTACAGGCGGGAGCCAGCCCGCACCAGCCGCAAAGGGGTAGCCCAAGGCAGAAGATGGAATAAGGCTGGGTTAACCCAGGTGACATTAAGCAACAGGGGAGATTGGTCACGAGTGGCCTGCCTGCCTGTAATCCTCCATGCACTTTGGGAGGCTGGAGGCGGACGGATCACTGCAGGTCAGGAGATCAAGACCACCCTGAGCACACTGTGAAACCCCGCTCTCTACTAAAAATACAAAAATACAGGCATTACACCAGACGATTTGCTAATCAATCTCTGTCACGCCAAGTGAAGAGAGCAGTCTTTTTCTTTATTCTTTTTCCTTTCTTTCTTTCTTCTTTTCATCTCCACTCTGTCAGTCTTAGTCTGAGTGCAGTGATGATCTCAGCTCACTGCAACCTCTGGCCTCTTGGTTCAGCCCAGTGATTCTCCTGCTCAGCCTCCTGAGAAGCCTGGATTGCGGGCGCCTGCCACCATGCCCGCCCAATTTCTATTTTTGGTAGAATCATTTCACCTGTTCGCCGCTTGGTCTCGGGTCCTGATTCTCTCAAGCGGACCTGCCCACCTCACCTCCCAACGCTGCTGGGATTATGGTGTGAGACACTGGCGCCCCGCCCAGGAACACACTGGTCTTAAAACAGGCCCTGCAACCAGAAGAAGCTGACTGGGCAGAATAGAGTTACAGCCAGTGGGAGACAAACTCCTGCACAGCTGTTGATGGGTAGGAGGCAGCACACGCTTGAAATCAGTGGCCACATTGGTCCCACCTCTTTGACAACCTGGGAATACACAGCCCAGGGACCGATGGATATGGGAGTAGCTTTTCACCACTATTCTCAATTACTCACTGGAGGAGTTTTGGCTTCCTATCCCCTCAATTTTGTGTTCAGTGTGTGAGCTTAATGCTCAAAGGAGGAACACTCCCTCCAGGGAATGTGAATATGACTCCTTTAGAATTGGAAGTAGAGAGGCCAGGAACGGTGTGGCTCACTTGCAATCCCAAAAGCCACCCCGGGAGGCCGCAGGTGGTGGATCACTTGAGGTCAGGAGTTTAAGACCAGTTCACCACCATGGTAGAAAACTCACCCCTACTAACAATACAAAATTAGTCTGGGCATGCATGGTGCATGCCTGTAATCCCAGCTACTTGGGAGGCTGGGGCATGAGAAGCACTTGAACCCAGGAGGCGGAGGTTGCAGTGAGCTGAGATCACACCACTGCACTCCACCCTGGGTGACAGAGCGAGACTCTCGTTTCAAAAAAAAAAAAAAAAAAGAATTGGAAGTAGAGTGTTCTCCCTCAGTCATTTTGAGGTCTGCATGTTGCTTAACTAAAAGGCAGAGAAAGAGGGTCAACTGTCCCAGCCTGACAGGGTGATTAGCTAGGGATTGCCGAAGAGCAATACGTAACTGAACGAAGTACAACAA